>NW_027490764.1:0-56820 GCF_050948175.1 Xylocopa sonorina | reverse complement strand
GACATCTGCAAGCGCTATTTCCTAGCAAGGAAGATTCGCATTTACATTCTTTTGAAGTGAATACGAGGTATACATGACACTTCGCAATGAATATTATATCTTATCATGAAGCATAGAAATGAGATGCGATATCGCGTTTTGAGAAGCATTAGAACTCCATTGCTACGATACGTAGACATCTGCAAGCGCTATTTCCTAGCAAGGAAGTGTCGCATTTACATTCTTTTGAAGTGAATACGATGTATACATGACACTTCGCAATGAATATTATATCTTATAATGAAACATAGAAATGAGATGCGATATCGCGATCTAAGAAGCATTAGAACACTATTGCCTCGACGAGTAGACATCTGCAAGCGCTATTTCCTAGCAAGGAAGATTCGCATTTACATTCTTTTGAAGTGAATACGAGGTATACATGACACTTCGCAATGAATATTACATCTTATCATGAAGCATAGAAATGAGATGTGATATCGCGTTTTGAGAAGCATTAGAACTCCATTGCTACGATACGTAGACATCTGAATACGCTATTTCCTAGCAAGGAAGTGTCGCATTTACATTCTTTTGAAGTGAATACGATGTATACATGACACTTCGCAATGAATATTATAACTTATCACGAAACATAAAAATGAGATGCGATATCGCGATCTAAGAAGCATTAGCACTCTATTGCTACGATACGTAGGCATCTGCAAACGCTATGCCCTAGCAAGGAAGTGTCGCATTTACATTCGTTTGGAGTGAATAGGAGGTATGCATGACACTTCGCAATGAATATTATATCTTATCACGAAACATAGGAATGAAATGCGACATCTCGTTTTATGAAGCATTAGGACTCTATTGCCTCAATGCGGAGATATCTGCAAGTGCTATTTCCTAGCATGGAAATGTCGAGTTTAGATTCCTATGAAGTGTATTCGAGGTATACATGACACTTCGGAATGAATATTATAACTTACCACGAAACATAGAAATGAGATGCGATATCGCGATATAAGCAGCACTAGAACTCTATTGCTACGATACGTAGGCATCTGCAAGCGCTATTTCCTAGCTAGGAATAGTCGCGTTTACATTCTTTTGAAGTGAATACGAGGTATACATGACACTTCGCAATGAATATTATATCTTATCACGAAACATAGAAATGAGATGCGATATCGCGTTTTAAGTAGCATTAGAACTCTATTGCTACGATACGTAGACATCTGAATACGCTATTTCCTAGCAAGGAGGATTCGCATTTACATTCATTTGAATACGAGATATACATGACACTTCACAATGAACATTATATCTTATCATGTAACATAAAAGTGAGATGCGATATCGCGATTTAAGTAGCATTAGGACTCTATTGCCTCAATGCGGAGATATCTGCAAGGGCTGTTTCCTGGCATGGAAATGTCGCATTTAGATTCCTATGAAGTGAATTCGAGGTATACATGACACTTCGGAATGAATATTATAACTTATCACGAAACATAGAAATGAGATGCGATATCGCGATCTAAGCAGCATTAGAACTCTATTGCTACGATACGTAGGCATCTGCAAACGATATGCCCTAGAAAGGAATAGTCGCATTTACATTCTTTTGAGGTGAATACGAGGTATACATGACACTCAGCAATGAATATTATATCTTATCATGAAACATAGAAGTGAGATGCGATATCGCGTTTTAAGAAGCATTAGACCTCTATTGCTACGATTCGTAGACATCTGAATACGCTATTTCCTAGCAAGGAAGTGTCGCATTTACATTCGTTTGGAGAGAATACGAGGTATACATGACACTTCGCAATGAATATTGTATCTTATCATGAAACATAGAAGTGAGATGCGATATCGCGTTTTAAGAAGCATTACGACTCTTTTTCTACGATACGTAGACATCTGCAAAGGCTATTTCCTAGGATGGAAACGTCGAATTTACATTCTTTTGAAGGGAATAGGAGGTCTACATGACACTGCGCAATGAATATTATATCTTATCATGAAGCATAGAAATGAGATGCGATATCGCGTTTTGAGAAGAATTAGAACTCCATTGCTACGATACGTAGACATCTGAATACTCTATTTCCTAGCAAGGAAGTGTCGCATTTACGTTCTTTTGAACTGAGTACGAGGTATACATGACACTTCGGAATGAATATTATATCTTATTACGAAACATACAATTGAGATGCGATATCGCGATTTAAGTAGCATTAGAACTCTATTGCTGCGATACGTAGACATCTGAATACGCTATTTCCTAGCAAGGAAGTGTCGCATTTACATTCGTTTGGAGTGAATAGGAGGTATGCATGACACTTCGCAATGAATATTATATCTTATCACGAAACATAGAAATGAAATGCGACATCTCGTTTTAAGAAGCATTAGGACTCTATTGCCTCAATGCGGAGATATCTGCAAGGGCTATTTCCTAGCCTGGAAATGTCGCATTTAGATTCCTTTGAAGTGAATTCGAGGTATACATGACACTTCGGAATGAATATTATATCTTATCACGAAACATAGAAATGAGATGCGATATCGCGATCTAAGCAGCATTAGAACTCTACTGCTACGATACGTAGACATCTGCAAACGCTATGCCCTAGCAAGGAAGATTCGCATTTACATTCTTTTGAAGTGAACACGAGGTATACATGACACTTCGCAATGAATATTATATCTTATCATGAATCATAGAAGTGAGATGCGATATCGCGATTTAAGTAGCATTAGAACCCTTCTGCTACGGTACGTAGACATCTGAATACGCTATTTCCTAGGAAGGAAGTGTCGCACTTACATTCGTTTGGAGAGAGGACGAGGTATACATGACACTTCCCAATGAATATTATATCTTATCATGAAACATTGAAGAGAGATGCGATATCGCGTTTTAAGAAGCATTAGAACACAATTGCCTCGACGCGTAGACATCTGAATACGCTATTTCCTATCAAGGAAGTGTCGCATTTACATTCTCTTGAAGTGAATACGAGGTATACATGACCATTCGCAAAGAACATTATATCTTTTCGTGAAACATAGAAGTGAGATGCGATATCGCGTTTTAAGAAGCATTAGAACTCTATGGCCTCGATGCGGAGACATCTGCAAACGCTACTTCCTAGCGAGGAAGTGCCGCACTTACATTCGTTTGAAGTGAATACGAGGTATACATGATGCTTCGCAATGAATATTATATCTTATCACGAAACATATAAATGAGGTGCGATATCGCGTTTTAAGAAGTATTAGAACTCTATTGCTACGATACATAGACATCTGCAAGCGCTATTTCCTAGCAAGGAAGATTCGCATTTACATTCTTTTAAAGTGAATACGAGGTATATATGACACTTCGCAATGAACATTATATCTTATCATGAAACATAGAAGTGAGATGCGATATCGCGTTTTAAGAAGCATTAGAACCCCATTGCCTCGATGCGGAGATATTTGCAAACGCTATTTCCTAGCATGGAAGTGTCGCATTTACATTCTTTTGAAGTGAATTCGAGGTACACATGACACTTCGCAATGAACATTATATCTTCTCATGTGACATAGTATTGAGATGTGATATCGCGTTTTAAGAAGCATTAGAACTCTATTGCCTCGACGCGTAGACATCTGCAGACGCTATTTCCTAGCATGGAAGTGTCGCATTTACGTTTTTTTGTAGTGAACACGAGGTATACATGACACTTCGCAATGAATATTATATCTTATCACGTAACATAGAAGTGAGATGCGACATCGCGTTTTAAGAAGCATTAGAACCCTATTGCCTCGATGCGGAGATATCTGCAAACGCTATTTCCTAGCATGGAAGTGTCGCATTTACATTCTTTTGAAGTGAATTCGAGGTATACATGACTCTTCGGAATGAATATTATAACTTATCACGAAACATAGAAATGAGATGCGATATCGCGTTTTAAGAAGCATTAGAGCTCTATGGCATCGACGCGTAGACATCTGCAGACGCTATTTGCTAGCATGGAAGTCTCGCCTTTACATTCTTTTGAAGTGAATACGAGGTACACATGACACTTCGCAATGAATATTATATCTTATCATGAAGCATAGAAATGAGATGCAATATCGCGTCTTGAGAAGCACTAGAACACTATTGCTTCGAAACGTAGACATCTGCAAGCGCTATTTCCTAGCAAGGAAGATTCGCATTTACATTCTTTTGAAGTGAATACGAGGCATACATGACACTTCGCAATGAATATTATATCTTATCATGAAGCATAGAAATGAGATGCGATATCGCGATCTAAGCAGCATTAGAACTCTACTGCTACGATACGTAGACATCTGCAAACGCTATGCCCTAGCAAGGAAGATTCGCATTTACATTCTTTTGAAGTGAACACGAGGTATACATGACACTTCGCAATGAATATTATACCTTATCATGAATCATAGAAGTGAGATGCGATATCGCGATTTAAGTAGCATTAGAACCCTTCTGCTACGGTACGTAGACATCTGAATACGCTATTTCCTAGGAAGGAAGTGTCGCACTTACATTCGTTTGGAGAGAGGACGAGGTATACATGACACTTCCCAATGAATATTATATCTTATCATGAAACATTGAAGAGAGATGCGATATCGCGTTTTAAGAAGCATTAGAACACAATTGCCTCGACGCGTAGACATCTGAATACGCTATTTCCTATCAAGGAAGTGTCGCATTTACATTCTCTTGAAGTGAATACGAGGTATACATGACCATTCGCAAAGAACATTATATCTTTTCGTGAAACATAGAAGTGAGATGCGATATCGCGTTTTAAGAAGCATTAGAACTCTATGGCCTCGATGCGGAGACATCTGCAAACGCTACTTCCTAGCGAGGAAGTGCCGCACTTACATTCGTTTGAAGTGAATACGAGGTATACATGATGCTTCGCAATGAATATTATATCTTATCACGAAACATATAAATGAGGTGCGATATCGCGTTTTAAGAAGTATTAGAACTCTATTGCTACGATACATAGACATCTGCAAGCGCTATTTCCTAGCAAGGAAGATTCGCATTTACATTCTTTTAAAGTGACTACGAGGTATATATGACACTTCGCAATGAACATTATATCTTATCATGAAACATAGAAGTGAGATGCGATATCGCGTTTTAAGAAGCATTAGAACCCCATTGCCTCGATGCGGAGATATTTGCAAACGCTATTTCCTAGCATGGAAGTGTCTCTTTTACATTCTTTTGAAGTGAATTCGAGGTACACATGACACTTCGCAATGAACATTATATCTTCTCATGTGACATAGTATTGAGATGTGATATCGCGTTTTAAGAAGCATTAGAACTCTATTGCCTCGACGCGTAGACATCTGCAGACGCTATTTCCTAGCATGGAAGTGTCGCATTTACGTTTTTTTGTAGTGAACACGAGGTATACATGACACTTCGCAATGAATATTATATCTTATCACGTAACATAGAAGTGAGATGCGACATCGCGTTTTAAGAAGCATTAGAACCCTATTGCCTCGATGCGGAGATATCTGCAAACGCTATTTCCTAGCATGGAAGTGTCGCATTTACATTCTTTTGAAGTGAATTCGAGGTATACATGACTCTTCGGAATGAATATTATAACTTATCACGAAACATAGAAATGAGATGCGATATCGCGTTTTAAGAAGCATTAGAGCTCTATGGCATCGACGCGTAGACATCTGCAGACGCTATTTGCTAGCATGGAAGTCTCGCATTTACATTCTTTTGAAGTGAATACGAGGTATACATGACACTTCGCAATGAATATTATATCTTATCATGAAGCATAGAAATGAGATGCAATATCGCGTCTTGAGAAGCACTAGAACACTATTGCTTCGAAACGTAGACATCTGCAAGCGCTATTTCCTAGCAAGGAAGATTCGCATTTACATTCTTTTGAAGTGAATACGAGGCATACATGACACTTCGCAATGAATATTATATCTTATCATGAAGCATAGAAATGAGATGCGATATCGCGTACTGAGAAGCATTAGAACACTATTGCTACGAAACGTAGACATCTGCAAGCGCTATTTCCTAGCAAGGAAGATTCGCATTTACATTCTTTTGAAGTGAACACGAGGTATACATGACACTTCGCAATGAATATTATATCTTATCATGAAGCATAGAAATGAGATGCGATATCGCGTTTTGAGAAGCGTTAGAACTCCATTGCTACGATACGTAGACATCTGCAAACGCTATTTCCTAGCAAGGGAGATTCGCATTTACATTCTTTTGAAGTGAATACGAGGTATACATGACACTTCACAATGAACATTATATCTTATCTTGTAACATATAAGTGAGATGCGATATCGCTTCTTAAGAAGCATTAGAACTCTATGGCCTCGATGCGGAGACATCTGCAAACGATATTTCCTAGCATGGAAGTGTCGCACTTACATTCTTTTGAAGTGATTACGATGTATACATGACACTTCGCAATGAATATTATATCTTATCACGAAACATATAAATGAGGTGTCATATCGCGATTGAAGTAGCATTAGAACGCTATTGCTACGGTACGTAGACATCTGCAAACGCAATTTCCTAGCAAGCAATAGTCGCATTTACATTCTTTTGAAATGAATACGAGGTATACATGACACTTCGCAATGAATATTATATCTTATCATGAATCATAGAAGTGAGATGCGATATCGCGTCTTAAGAAGCATTAGAACACTATTGCTACGAAACGTAGAAATCTGCAAGCGCTATTTCCTAGCAAGGAAGATTTGCATTTACATTCTTTTGAAGTGAATACGAGGTATACATGACACTTCGCAATGAATATTATATCTTATAATGAAACATAGAAATGAGATGCGATATCGCCTTTTAAGAAGCATTAGAACTCTATTGCCTCGATGCGTAGACATTTGCAGACGCTATTTCCTAGCAAGGAAATGTCACATTTACATTCGTTTGGAGTGAATAGGAGGTATGCATGACACTTCGCAATGAACATTATATCTTATCATGAAACATAGAAGTGAGATGCGATATCGCGTTTTAAGAAGCATTAGAACCCCATTGCCTCGATGCGGAGATATTTGCAAACGCTATTTCCTAGCATGGAAGTGTCGCATTTACATTCTTTTGAAGTGAATTCGAGGTATACATGACTCTTCGGAATGAATATTATAACTTATCACGAAACATGGAAATGAGATGCGATATCGCGTTTTAAGAAGCATTAGAAGTCTATTGCTACGATACGTAGACATCTAGAAACGCTATTTCCTAGTAAGCAGTTGTCGCATTTACATTCTTTTGAAGTGAATACGAGGTATACATGACACTTCGCAATGAATATTGTATCTTATCACGAAACATATAAATGTGATGCGATATCGAGATTTAAGTAGCATTAGAACTCTATTGCTACGATACGTAGGCATCTGCAAACGCTATTTCCTAGCAACGAATAGTCGCACTTACATTCTTTTGAAGTGAATACGAGGTATACATGACACTTCGCAATGAATATTATATCTTATCATGAATCATAGAAGTGAGATGCGATATCGCGTCTTAAGAAGCATTAGAACACTATTGCTACGAAACGTAGAAATCTGCAAGCGCTATTTCCTAGCAAGGAAGATTTGCATTTACATTCTTTTGAAGTGAATACGAGGTATACATGACACTTCGCAATGAATATTATATCTTATCACGAAACATATAATTGGGATGCGATACCGCGATTTAAGTAGCATTAGAACTCTATTGCTACGATACGTAGACATCTGCAAACGCTATTTCCTAGCAAGCAATAGTCGCATTTACTTTCTTTTGAAGTGAATACGAGGTGTACATGACACTTCGCAATGAATATTATATCTTGTCACGAAACCTAGAAATGAGATGCGATATCGCGATTTAAGTAGCATTAGAACCCTTTTGCTACGATACGTAGAGATCTGAATAAGCTATTTCCTAGCAAGGAAGTGTTGCATTTACATTCATTTGGAGAGAATACGAGGTATACATGACACTTCGCAATGAATGTTATATCTTATTACGAAACATACAAATGAGATGCGATATCGCGATTTAAGTAGCATTAGAAGTCTATTGCTACGATACGTAGACATCTAGAAACGCTATTTCCTAGTAAGCAGTTGTCGCATTTACATTCTTTTGAAGTGAATACGAGGTATACATGACACTTCGCAATGAATATTGTATCTTATCACGAAACATATAAGTGGGATGCGATATCGCGATTTGAGTAGCATTAGAACTCTATTGCTACGATACGTAGACATCTGCAAACGCTATTTCCTAGCATGAAATAGTCGCATTTACTTTCTTTTGAAGTGAATACGAGGTGTACATGACACTTCGCAATGAATATTATATCTTATCACGTAACATAGAAATGAGATGCGATATCGCGATTTAAATAGCATTAGATCTCTTTTGCTACGATACGTAGACATCTGAATACGCTATTTCCTAGCAAGGAAGTGTCGCATTTACATTCGTTTGGAGAGAAGGCGAGGTATACATAACAATTCGCAAAGAATATTATATCTTATCATGCAACATAGAAGAGAGATGCGATATCGCATTTTAAGAAGCATTAGAACTCTATTGCCTCGACGCGTAGACATCGGCAGACGCTATTTCCTAGCAAGGAAGTGTCGCATTTACATTCGTTTGGAGTGAATAGGAAGTATGCATGACACTTCGCAATGAATATTATATCTTTTCACGAAACATAGAAATGAAATGCGCCATCTCGTTTTAAGGAGCATTATTACCCCATTGCCTCAATGCGGAGATATCTGCAAGGGCTATTTCCTAGCATGGAAATGTCGCATTTAGATTCTTCTGAAGTGAATTCGAGGTATACATGACTCTTCGGAATGAATATTATAACTTATCGCGAAACATAGGAATGGGATGCGATATCGCGATCTAAGCAGCATTAGAAATCTATTGCTACGATACGTAGCCATCTGCAAACGCTATTTCCTAGCAAGGAATAGTCGCATTTACATTCTTTTGAAGTGAATACGAGGTATACATGACACTTCGCAATGAATATTATATCTTATCATGAATCATAGAAGTGAGATGAGATATCGCGTTTTATGAAGCATTAGAACCTTATTGCCTCGACGCGTAGACATCTGCAGACGCAATTTCCTAGCATGGAAGTGTCGCATTTACATTCTTATGAAGTGAATACGAGGTATACATGACACTTCCCAATGAATATTATATCTTATCATGAAACATTGAAGAGAGATGCGATATCGCGTTTAAAGAAGCATTAGAACACAATTGCCTCGACGCGTAGACATCTGAATACGCTATTTCCTATCAAGGAAGTGTCGCATTTACATTCTTTTGAAGTGAATACGAGGTATACATGACACTTCGCAATGAATATTATATCTTATCATGAAACACAGAAGAGGGATGCGATATCGCGTTTTAAGAATCATTAAAAGTCTATGGCCTCGATGCGGAGACATCTGCAAACGCTATTTCCTAGCAAGGAATAGTCGCATTTTCATTCTTTTAAAGTGAATACGAGGTATACATGACACTCCGCAATGAATATTATATCATATCATGAAACATAGAAGTGATATGCGATATCGCGTTTTAAGGAGCATTAAAACTGAATTGCTACGATACGTACAGATCTGAATAAGCTATTTCCTAGCAAGGAAGTGTTGCATTTACATTCGTTTGGAGAGAATACGAGGTAAACATGACACTTCGCAATGAATATTATATCTTATCACGAAACATACAAATGAGATGCGATATCGCGATTTAAGTAGCATTAGAACTCTATTGCTACGATACGTAGACATCTAGAAACTCTATTTCCTAGCAAGCAGTAGTCGCATTTACATTCTTTTGAAGTGAATACGTGGTATACATGACACTTCGCAATGAATATTATATCTTATCATGAAACACAGAAGAGGGATGCGATATCGCGATTTAAGAAGCTTTAGAAGTCTATGGCCTCGATGCGAAGACATCTGCAAACGCTATTTCCTATCGTGGAAGTGTCGCACTTACATTCTTTTGAAGTGAATACGAGGTATACATGACATTTCGCAATATATATTATATCTTATCACGAAACATATAAGTGGGTTGCGATATCGCGATTTAAGTAGCATTAGAACGCTAATGCTACGATACGTAGATATATGCAAACGCTATTTCCTAGCAAGCAATAGTCGCATTTACTTTCTTTTGAAGTGAATACGAGGTGTACATGACACTTCGCATTGAATATTATATCTTATCACGAAGCATAGAAATGAGATGCGATGTCGCGATTTAAGTAGCATTAGAACCCTTTTGCTACGATACGTAGACATCTGAATACGCTATTTCCTAGCAACGAAGTGTCGCATTTACATTCGTTTGGAGAGAAGAGGAGGTATACATGACACTTCGCAATGAATATTATATCTTATCATGAAACATAGATGAGAGATGCGATATCGCGTTTTAAGAAGCATTAGAACTCTATTGCCTCGACGCTTAGACATCTGCAGACGCTATTTCCTAGCATAGAAGTGTCGCATTTACATTCTTTTGTAGTGAATACGAGGTGTACATGACACTTCGGAATGAGTATTATAACTTATCACGAAACATAGAAATGAGATGCGATATCGCGATCTAAGAAGCATTAGAACCCTATTGCTACGATACGTAGACATCTGCAAACGCTATGCCCTAGCAAGGAATAGTCGCATTTTCATTCTTTTAAAGTGAATACGAGGTACACATGACACTCCGCAATGAATATTATATCTTATCATGAAACATAGAAGTGATATGCGATATCGCTATTTAAGAAGCATTAGAACTGTATTGGTACGATACGAACAGATCTGAATAAGCTATTTCCTAGCAAGGAAGTGTTGCATTTACATTCGTTTGGAGAGAATACGAGCTATACATGACACTTCGCAATGAATATTATATCTTATCACGAAACATACAAATGAGATGCGATATCGCGATTTAAGTAGCATTAGAACTCTATTGCTACGATACGTAGACATCTAGAAACTCTATTTCCTAGCAAGCAGTAGTCGCATTTACATTCTTTTGAAGTGAATACGTGGTATACATGACACTTCGCAATGAATATTATATCTTATCATGAAACACAGAAGAGGGATGCGATATCGCGATTTAAGAAGCTTTAGAAGTCTATGGCCTCGATGCGAAGACATCTGCAAACGCTATTTCCTATCGTGGAAGTGTCGCACTTACATTCTTTTGAAGTGAATACGAGGTATACATGACATTTCGCAATATATATTATATCTTATCACGAAACATATAAGTGGGTTGCGATATCGCGATTTAAGTAGCATTAGAACGCTAATGCTACGATACGTAGATATATGCAAACGCTATTTCCTAGCAAGCAATAGTCGCATTTACTTTCTTTTGAAGTGAATACGAGGTGTACATGACACTTCGCATTGAATATTATATCTTATCACGAAGCATAGAAATGAGATGCGATGTCGCGATTTAAGTAGCATTAGAACCCTTTTGCTACGATACGTAGACATCTGAATACGCTATTTCCTAGCAACGAAGTGTCGCATTTACATTCGTTTGGAGAGAAGAGGAGGTATACATGACACTTCGCAATGAATATTATATCTTATCATGAAACATAGATGAGAGATGCGATATCGCGTTTTAAGAAGCATTAGAACTCTATTGCCTCGACGCCTAGACATCTGCAGACGCTATTTCCTAGCATAGAAGTGTCGCATTTACATTCTTTTGTAGTGAATACGAGGTGTACATGACACTTCGGAATGAGTATTATAACTTATCACGAAACATAGAAATGAGATGCGATATCGCGATCTAAGAAGCATTAGAACCCTATTGCTACGATACGTAGACATCTGCAAACGCTATGCCCTAGCAAGGAATAGTCGCATTTTCATTCTTTTAAAGTGAATACGAGGTACACATGACACTCCGCAATGAATATTATATCTTATCATGAAACATAGAAGTGATATGCGATATCGCTTTTTAAGAAGCATTAGAACTGTATTGGTACGATACGAACAGATCTGAATAAGCTATTTCCTAGCAAGGAAGTGTTGCATTTACATTCGTTTGGAGAGAATACGAGCTATACATGACACTTCGCAATGAATATTATATCTTATCACGAAACATACAAATGAGATGCGATATCGCGGTTTAAGTAGCATTAGAACCCTATTGCTACGATACGTAGACATCTAGAAACGCTATTTCCTAGCAAGCAGTAGTCGCATTTACATTTTTTTGAAGTGAATACGAGGTATACATGACACTTCGCAATGAATATTATATCTTATCATGAAACACAGAAGAGCGATGCGATATCGCGTTTTAAGAAGCATTAGTAGTCTATGGCCTCGATGCGTAGACACCTGCAGATGCTATTTCCTAGCATGGAAGTGTCGCATTTACATTCTTTTGTAGTGAATACGAGGTGTACATGACACTTCGGAATGAATATTATAGCTTATCACGAAACATAGAAATGTGATGCGATATCGCGATCTAAGAAGCATTAGAACTCTATTGCTACGATACGTAGGCATCTGCAAACGCTATGACCTAGCAAGGAATAGTCGCATTTACATTCTTTTAAAGTGAATACGAGGTATACATGACACTCGGCAATGAATATTATATCTTATCATGAAACATAGAAGTGAGAAGCGACATCTCGTTTTGAGAAACACTAGAACTCTATTGCTACGATACGTACAGATCTGAATAAGCTATTTCCTTGCAAGGAAGTGTTGCACTTACATTCGTTTGGAGAGAATACGAGGTATACATGACACTTCGCAATGAATATTATATCTTATCATGAAACATAGAAGAGAGATGCGATATCGCGTTTTGAGAAGCATCAGAACTCCATTGCTACGATACGTAGACATCTGCAAACGCTATTTCCTAGCAAGGAAGTGTCGCATTTACATTCGTTTGGAGTGAATAGGAAGTATGCATGACACTTCGCAATGAAGATTATATCTTCTAACGAAATATAGAAATGAAATGCGACATCTCGTTTTAAGAAGCATTATTACTCTATTGCCTCAATGCGGATATATCTGCAAGGGCTATTTCCTAGCATGGAAATGTCGCATTTAGATTCTTCTGAAGTGAATTCTTCGGAATGAATATTATAACTTATCAAGAAACATAGAAATGAGATGCGATATCGCGATCTAAGCAGCATTAGAACTCTATTGCTGCGATACGTAGGCATCTGCAAACGCCATTTCCTAGCAAGGAATAGTCGCATTTACATTCTTTTGAAGTGAATACGAGGTATACATGACACTTCGCAATGAATATTATATCTTATCATGAATCATAGAAGTGAGATGCGATATCGCTATTTATGAAGCATTAGAACCTTATTGCCTCAACGCGTAGACATCTGCAAACTCTTTTGCCTAGCATGGAAGTGTCGCATTTACATTCATTTGAAGTGAATACGAGGTATACATGGCACTTCGCAATGAATATTATATCTTATCACGAAACATAGAAATGAGATGCGGTATCGCGACTTAAGAGGCATTAGAACTCTATTGTTTCGATACGGAGACAACTGCAAACGCTATTTCCTAGCCAGTAAGTGTCGCATTTACATTCATTTGAAGTGAATACGTGGAATAAGTGACACTTCGCAATGGATATTATATCTTATCATGAAACATAGAAATCAGATGGGATATCGAGTTTTAAGAAGCATTGGAACTCTATTGCTACGATTCGTAGATATCTGGAGACGCTATTTCCTAGCACGGTAGTGTCGCATTTACATTCTTTTGATGTGAATACGTGGTATACACGACAATTCGCAATGAATATTATATCTTTTCATGAAACATAGAAATGAGATGCGATATCGCGTTATAAGAAGCATTAGAACTCTATTGCTACGATACGTAGATATCTGGAGAGGCTATTTCCTAGAAAGGAAGTGTCGCATTTACGTTCATTTGAAGTGTAGACGAGGAATACGTAACACCTCGCAATGAATTTTATATCTTATCATGAGACATAGAGATGAGGTGCGATATCTCGCTTTAAGGAGAATTAGAACTCTATAGCTTCGATACAGAGATATCTGGGAACGTAACTTCCTAGAAAGGAAGTGTCGCATTTTGTGACGTCAAGCGTACCGCCTGCCACCCATCAACCTCCTCACACCCCCCAGCATCAACCCCTGGACGCATGCAACCAGCCAAACTCGCCTGCAGAACCAGCAACTGGAAGTGTTCGCGCGCGCATACCTGCACGCGCTCACTCACACCGAGTTCCGCTGCCTCACTCGCACCGCCGAGTATACCTGTCTCGCTCGTACCGGGCACCAGTGTCTCACTCGCACCACCGATTATACCTGTCTCGCCCGCACCAAGGACGGGCAGCCCTATCTCCCTCGCACCGAGGGTTCCGTCCTGCAGGAAGACGTAGCCGCAGCCCATCACCTGAATGGGGTCTTTTCCAATTCCGGGAACAGGATCTGCTAGACCCTATATATTACTTCTAAGCTAGGACATACATACCATATCATGACGCATATATGAGAATTCTTAGATCTAAGTTACACTAAGTAAGATGCGTCCGGCCAGCGGCATGCGCCGCTAGCCCCACCACGAGCCGCGGGTCCCCACTCGCTGGACCGCGTGCTCTCCGCCTCGAGACGCGAGTCCCCCAGTCCCGGAACTGCGATCTCCCTACCACGAGCGTCCGCGACCGTAGCGCCCCGCGAACCGAGGAGGTCAGAGACGCGTCTCCAGAGCACACACTCTGACTCGAGATCTCCTACCGAGGAGTCGAAACCTCTAGTTCTAGATCGTTAGCCACCTCAATCTGGGGTTCAGGCATCGTATTTCTATTTCCATTCTAACTTAGTCTTAGACTTAGAATAATTCCAGTTATTATATACTTTAAACCTAGAATATATTTTATTTTTACTATTACTATATCCAAGTACAAGTTCTTTTAGCAAGTCTACTATTTCCACATCCATTAATTTTATCAAGTGTTTATAATACTAGTTCTACTTTTAACATTACATTTAACTACGAATTCTTCCACGGGTTCTTCCATACAACTGGGGTTGATCTTCATCAAATTGAAGGAGTATAGAAATCGGCTTTGTGACGTTGAGACCACCGCTTACCCTTCAGATCTTAGTCGAAAGTACAGAAAAACCTGGTGAATGAATCGTGCTTCCGGTTTGCGGAGAACGCGACGTGCGAGTAGGAAGAATTTCATAGGATCACTTGTGCGTGAATATTTGGAGGGCATTCCGAGAGTCCTCGTATACCAGCAAACTGCCTTCGCACCAGCCCAGACGCCGCTTTCCGAAACGACCGTACACGCTTCCGATCCAGACACCACGATGCATCACTCCGATTCTGCCACATTCAGCATCATCGCTGAATTCCGACCGCCGTCCTCCTCTTCGCTGGCGACTGATCGAGATTTCCGTAGCAGCCAACAGAACGAAATCCGCTACGATCCCAGCGAAAGATCCTCCACGCCGTTTCTACGTACAAATCGAGAGAAGTCATCGAAAGATAGGGTCATTCCCTTATTATCGCGAGTGATTTCGCTAGTGTCGCGTCAGCCGAAATTGACGGACACGGTCTTAACGCGATCCCGCGAACCGAATTACTGAAAAATAGGCTCGTGTCGTAAAGCCTCCGGAGCAGCGGAAAATAGTTTCACCGGACGTGATACCTCGTATTCACCTCAAATGAATGTAAATGCGACACTTCCTTGCTAGGAAATAAGGTTTTCAGATATCTACGTATCGAAGAAATAGAGCTCTAATGCTTCTTGAAACGCCATATCCAATCTCATTTCTATGTTTCACCATGAGATATAATATTCATTGCGAAGTGCCATGTATACACCGTATTCCTCTCAAGAGAATGCAAATGCAACACTTCCTTTCTAGGGAATTACGTTTCCAGATGTCTACGCATCGAAGCAATAGAGTTCTAATGTTTCTTAAAACACGATATCGCATCTCATTTCTATGTTTCATGATAAGATATAATATTCATTGTGCAGTGTTATGTATACCTCGTATTCACATCAAAAGAATGTAAATGCGACACTTCCTTGCTGGGAAATAGCGTTTCCAGATATCTACGTATCGAAGCAATAGAGTTCTAATGCTTCTCAAAACGCGATATCGCATCTCATTTCTATGTTTCATGATAAGATATAATATTCATTGTGGAGACCTAGGTGTACATCGCATTCACTTCAAAATAATATAAATGCGACACTTCCTTGCTAGGAAATATTGTTTGCAGATGTCTACGCATCGTAGCAATAGAGTTCTAATGCTTCTTAAAACGAGAAGTCGTATTTCATTTCTATGTTTCGTAATAAGATATAATAATCATTATGGACTGTTATGTATACCTCGTACTCATTTCAAAAGAATGTAAATGCGACACTTCCTTGCTAGGAAATATTGTTTGCAGATGGCTACGTATCGTAGCAATAGAGTTCTAATGCTTCTTAAAACGCGATATCGCATCTGACTTCTGTGTTTCATGATAAAATATAATATTCATTGCGAAGTGTCATGTATACCTCGCATTCTCTTCAAAAGAATGTAAATTCGACACTTGCATGCTAGGAAATATTGTTTGCAGATGTCTACGTATCGTAGCAATAGGGTTCTAATGCTTTTTAAAACGCGATATCGCATCACACTTCTATGTTTCATGATAAGATATAATATCCATTGCGAAGTATCATGCATACCTCGTATTCACTTCAATGGAATGTAAGTGCGACACTTCCATGCTAGGAAATAGCGTTTGCAGATGTCTACGTATCGTAGCAAGAGAGTTCTAATGCTTCTTAAAACGCGATATCGCATCTCACCTCTATGTTTCATGATAAGATATAATATTCATTGTGGAGTGTTATGTATACCTCGTATTCACTTCAAAAGAATGTAAACGCGACACTTCCTTGCTAGGAAGTAGCGTTTGCAGATGTCTATGTATCGAAGCAATAGAGTTCTAATGCTTCTTAAATCGCCATATCGCATCTCATTTCTATGTTTCATGATAAGATATAATATTCACTGTGCAGTGTTATGTATACCTCGTATTCACTTCAAAAGAATGTAAATGCGACACTTTCTTGCTAGGAAATAACGTCTGCAGATGTCTACGTATCGTAGCATTAGTGCTTTAATGCTTCTCAAAACGCGACATCGTTTCTCCTTTCTATGTTTCATGATAGTATATAATATTCATTGCGTAGTGTCATGTATACCACGCATACACTTCAAATGAATGTAATTGCGATACTTCCTTGCTAGGAAGTAGCGTTTGCAGTTGTCTACTTACCGAAGCAATAAAGTTCTAATGCTTCTTAAAACGCGATATCGCATCTCATTTCTATGTCTCATGATAAGATATAGCATTCATTTTGCAGTGTTATGTATTTCTCGTATTCACTTCAAAAGAATGTAAATGTGACAATACCTTGCTAGGTAATAGCGTTTGCATATGTCTACGTATCGAAGCAATAGAATTCTAATGCTTCTTAAATCGCGATATCGCATCTCATTTCTATGTTTCATGATAAGATATAATATTCATTGTGGAGTGTTATGTATACCTCGTATTCACTTCAAAAGAATGTAAACGCGACACTTCCTTGCTAGGAAGTAGCGTTTGCAGATGTCTACGTATCGAAGCAATAGAGTTCTAATGCTACTTAAATCGCCATATCGCATCTCATTTCTATGTTTCATGATAAGATATAATATTCACTGTGCAGTGTTATGTATACCTCGTATTCACTTCAAAAGAATGTAAATGCAACACTTCCTTGCTAGCAAATAACGTCTGCAGATGTCTACGTGTCGTAGCATTAGTGCTTTAATGCTTCTCAAAACGCGACATCGTTTCTCCTTTCTATGTTTCATGATAGTATATAATATTCATTGCGTAGTGTCATGTATACCACGCATACACTTCAAATGAATGTAATTGCGATACTTCCTTGCTAGGAAGTAGCGTTTGCAGTTGTCTACTTACCGAAGCAATAAAGTTCTAATGCTTCTTAAAACGCGATATCGCATCTCATTTCTATGTCTCATGATAAGATATAGCATTCATTTTGCAGTGTTATGTATATCTCGTATTCATTTCAAAAGAATGTAAATGTGACAATACCTTGCTAGGAAATAGTGATTGCAGATGTCTCCGTATCGTAGCAATAGAGTTCTCACGCTTCTTAAAACGCGATATCGCATGCAATTTCATGTTTCATGATAAGTTATAATATTCATTGCGAAGTGTCATGTATACGTTGTATTCACTTCAAAAGAATGTAAATGCGACACTTCCTTGCAAGGTAGTAGCGTTTGCACATGTCTACGAATCGAAGCAATAGAGATGAAATGCTTCTTAAATAGCGATATCGCATCTCATTTCTATGTTTCATCATAAGATATAATTTTCATCGTGCAGTGTTATGTATATCTCGTTTTCACATCAAAAGAATGTAAATGCGACACTTTCTTGCTAGGAAATTGCGTTTGTAGATGTCTACGCATCGTAGAATTAGTGCTCTAATGCTTCTCAAAACGCGATCTACTCATTACTATGTTTCATGATAGTATATAATACTCATTGCGTAGTGTCATGTATACCTCGCATACACTTCAAATGAATGTAAATGCGACACTTCCTTGCTAGGAAATAACGTTTGCATATATCTACGTATCGAAGCAATAGAGTTCTAATGCTTCTTAAATCGCCATATCGCATTTCATTTCCATGTTTCAAGATAAGATATAATATTCACTGTGCTGTGTTATGTATATCTCGTATTCACTTCAGAAGAATGTAAATGCGACACTTCCTTCCTAGGAAATAGCGTTTGAAGATGTCTACGTATCGAAGAAGTAACATTCTAATGCTTCTTAAATCGCGATATCGCATATCATTTCTATGTTTAGTGATAAGATATAAATACATTGTGAGTGTTATGTATTCTCGTATTCACTTCAAAAGAATGTAAATGCGACACTTCCTTGCTAGGAAATAGCGTTTGCCGATGTCTGCGTGTCGAAGCAATAGAGTTCTAATGCTTCTTAAATCGCCATATATCATCTCATTTCTATGTTTCATGATAAGATATAATATTCATTGTGCAGTGTTATGTACATCTCGTCAGTACTTCAAATGAATGTAAATGCGACACTTCCTTGCTAGGAAATAGCTTTTTCAGATGTCTACGTATCGAGCAATAGAGTTCTAATACATCTTAAAACGCGAAGTCGCATCTAACTTCTATGTCTCATGATAAGATATAATATTCATTGTGCAGTGTTATGTATACCTCGTATTCACCTCAAAAGAATGTAAATGCGACACTTCCTTGCTAGGAAATAGCGTTTGCAGATGTCTACGTATCGAAGCAATAGAGTTCTAATGCTTCTTAAATCGTCATATCGCATCTCATATCTACGTTTCCTGATAAGATATAATAGTCATTGCGAAGTGTCACGTATACCTCGTATTCCCTTCAAAAGAATGTAATGCGACACATCCTTGCTAGGAAGTAGCGTTTGCAGATGTCTACGTATCGAACAAATAGATTTCTAATGCTTCTTAAATCGCCATATCGCATCTCATTTCTATGTTTCATGATAAGATATAATATTCATTGTGCAGTGTTATGTATATCTCGTATTCACCTCAAAAGAATGTAAACGCGACACTTCGTTGCCAGGAAATAGCGTTTGCAGATGTCTACGTATCGTACCATTAGAGTTCTAATGCTTCTCAGAACGCGATAACGCTACCCATTACCATGTTTCATGATAATATATAATATTCATCTGTGGGGTGTTAGGTATACCTCGTATTCACTTCAAACAAAAGAATGTAAATGCGACACTTCGTTGCCAGGAAATAGCGTTTGCAGATGTCTACGTATCGTACCATTAGGGTTCTAATGCTTCTCAAACGCGATAACGTTACTCATTACCATGTTTCATGATAATATATAATATTCATTGTGGAGTGTTATGTATACCTCGTATTCACTTCAAAAGAATGTAAATGCGACATTTCCTTGCTAGGAAATAGCGTTTGCAGATGTCTCCGTATCGAAGCAATAGGTTTCTAAAGCTTGCTAATTCGCGAAATCGCATCTCATACCTATGTTTGATGACAATATATAATATTCATTGCGAAGTGCCATGTATACCTCGTATACCTTTCGAAAGAATGTAAATGCGACACTTCCTTGGTAGGAAGTAGCGTTTGCAGATGTCTACGTATCGAAGCAATAGGGATCTAATGCTTCTTAAATCGCCATATCGCTTCTCATTTCTATGTTTCATGGCAATATATAATATTCACTGCGAAGTGTCATGTATACCTCGCATATACTTCAAATGAATGTAAATGCGACACTTCCTTGCTAGGAAATAGCGTTTGCAGATATCTACGTATCGAAGCAATAGTGTTCTAATGCTTCTTAAATCGCGATATCGCATCTCATTTCTATGTTTCATGATAAGATATAATATTCGTTTTGCAGTGTTATGTACATCTCGTCTGTACATCAAATGAATGTAAATGCGACACTTCCTTGCTAGGAAATAGCGTTTGCAGATGTCTGCGAATCGAAGCAATAGAGTTCTAAAGCTTGCTAATTCGCGATATCGCATCTCATTTCTATGTTCATGATAATATATAATATTCATTGCGAAGTGTCATGTATACCTCGCATACACTTAAAATGAATGTAAATGCGGCACTTCCTTGCTAGGAAATAGCGTTTGCAGATGTCTACGTATCGAAGCAATAGAGTTCAAATGCTTCTTAAATCGTCATATTGCTTCTCATTTCTATGTTTCATAATAATATATAATATTCACCTGCGAAGTGTCATGTATACCTCGTATCCATTCAAAAGAATGTAAATGCGACACTTCCTTGCGAGGAAGTAGCGTTTGCAGATGTCTACGTATCGAAGCAATAGAGTTCAAATGCCTCTCAAATCGTCATATTGTTTCTCATTTCTATGTTTCATAATAATATATAATATTCACCGTGAAGTGTCATGTATACCTCGCATACACTTCAAAAGTATGTAAATGCGACACTTCCTTGCCAGGAAATAGCGTTTGCAGATGTCTACGAATCGAAGCAATAGTGTTCTACTGCTTCTTATATCGCGATATCGCATCTCATTTCTATGTTTCATGATAAGATATAATATTCATTGTGCAGTGTTACGTATATCTCGTCTACACTTCAAATGAATGTAAATGCGACACTTCCTTGCTAGGAAATAGCGTTGCAGATGTCTACCTATCGAAGCAATAGTGTTCTACTGCTTCTTATATCGCGATATCGCATCTCATTTCTATGTTTCATAATAAGATATAATATTCATTGTGCAGTGTTATGTATACCTCGTATTCATCTCAACAGAATGTAAATGCGACACTTCCTTGCTGGGAAATAGCGTTTGCTGATGTCTACGTATCGAGGCAATAGAGCTCTAAACTTGTTGATTCGCGATATCGCATCTCATATCTATGTTTCATGATAATATATAATATTCATTGCGAAGTGTCATGTATACCTCGCATACAATTAAAATGAATGTAAATGCGGCACTTCCTTGTTAGGAAATAGCGTTTGCAGATGTCTACGTATCGAAGTAATAGAGTTCAAATGCTTCTTAAATCGTCATATTGCTTCTCATTTCTATGTTTCATGATAAGATATAATATTCACTGTGCAGTGTTATGTATACCTCGTATTCACTCCAAAAGAATGTAAATGCTACAATTCCTTGCTTGTAAATAGCGCTTGCATATGTCTACGTATCCAAGCAATAGGTTTCTAAAGCTTGCTAATTCGCGATATCGCATCTCATATCTATGTTTCATGATAATGTATAATATTCATTGCGAAGTGTCATGTATACCTCGCATACACTTGAAATGAATGTAAATGCGACACTTCGTCGCTATGCAATAGCGTTTCCAGATATCTACGTATCGTAGCAATAGAGTTCTGATGCTTCTTAAAATGCGATATCGCATCTTATTTCTATGTTTCATGATAAGATATAATATTCATTGCGAAGTGTCATGTATACCTCGCATACCCATCAAATGAATGTAAATGCGACGCTTCCTTGCTTGGAAATAGCGTTTGCAGATGTCTACGTTTCCAAGCAATAGATTTCTAGAGCTTGCTAATTCGCGATATCGCATCTCATATCTATGTTTCATGATAATTTATAATATTCATTGCGAAGTGTCATGTATACCTCGCATACACTTCAAATGAATGTGAGTGTGACAGTTCCGTGCTAGGAAATAGCTTTTGCAGATATCTACGTATCAAAGCAATAGAGTTCTAAAGCTTCTTAAATCGCGATATCGCATCTCATTTCTATGTTTCATGAAATTAAATGCGACACTCCCTTTCTTGGAAATAGCGTTTTCCGATGTCTACGAAACGGAGCAATAGTTTTCTAATCCTTCTTAAATCGTCATATCGCATCTCATATCTACGTTTCGTGATAAGATATAATAATCATTGCGGAGTGTTATGTATACCTCGTATTCACTTCAAAAGAATGTAAATGCGACACTTCCTTGCTAGGTAATAGCGTTTGCAGATGTCTACGTATCGAAGCAATAGATTTCTAAAGCTTGCTAATACGCGACATCGCACCTCATACCTATGTTTCATGATAATATATAATATTCATTGCGAAGTGTCATGTATACCTCGCATACACTTCAAATGAATGTGAATGCGACAGTTCCTTGCTAGGAAATAGTGTTTGCAGATATCTACGTATCGAAGCAATTGAGTTCTAAAGCTTCTTAAATCGCGATATCGCATCTCATTTCAATGTTTCATGATAGGATGTAATATTCATTGAGAAGTGATATGTACACCTCGTATTCACTTCAAAAGAATGTAAATGCGACACTTCCTTGCTGGGAAATTGCGTTTGCCGAAGTCTACGTATCGTAGCAGAAGAGTTCCAATGCTTCTCAAAACGCGATATCGCATTTCATTTCTATGTTTCATGACAAGATATAATATCATTGCGAAGTGTCATGTATACCTCGTATTCACTTCAAAGAATGTAAATGCGACACTTCCTAGCTAGGAAGTAGCGTTTACAGATGTCTACGTATCGAAGCAATAGTGTTCTAATGCTTCTTAAAACAGGATATCGCATCTCATTTCTATGTTTCATGATAAGTTGTAATATTCATTGCGATGTGTTATGTATACCTCACATACACTTACAATGAATGTAAATGCGACACTTTCTTGATACGAAATAGCGATTGCAGATGTCTACGTATAGTGTAACGTCTCGCGTACTGCCTTCCATCCCCCAGCGCCTCCCACAGCATCCGGCAGCGACGTACTCACCGTCAGCTGCACCTAAGCACACGGACGAGCGCCACCACAACCAAACATACACCTCGTCCGCCGAGCCAAGGCTGCTGTCAAGGTACGAAGACCTAGGAGTTCAACCGATCGACCGTGTGACAACGTGCAGCATTTCCAAAGCCAGGAAAGATACAGCATCCAACCAGACGACTGGACCACTGGGCACAGCAGCGAATCACCGACACCATTACAGCGTTATTCCTATTTCCAAAGTATATATTCGTAAATCGTACTCTAGATCTAAGTACTCGACACATACATTGTACATACGCAGACAACACACACATAGCTCCTAAGATCAACGTAAATATCTATAATTATAGGTTGCGATACGGTCGAGCGGGCGTCCGACGCGCGCGGCTCACGCGTAACGCGAGCCGCGCCCCACTCCGACCGGCCGCCCCACTGCGCGGGCCGAGCGGCCACCTCACTCCGGGCTCCAGCGACTCGCGCGCCACGCGACCTAAGGAGGTCGCGGACCCGCGATCGGAGAGTCAGTCTTCTCCGAGCCTCGTTCCAAGCTTTCTTCATTAGACAGCTCTAATGCCTACGGGCTATTATCCACCTTAGTCAGAGGTGTTCGTAATTCTATTCTAAATTCAAGTTCAATTCCAATCATCGAATCTAGTTCTAATTCCAATTTTAAACAATTAAATCTAATTTTAACTTATTCTTAGGGAAAGTACAGTGTAAGCTTAGGATTAACTTAGAATATACTTTGATTTTACCTCCTAACTACTAGTTCAGTTATTGAAAATTTCCATTAACTTCATTCTTATCCTGCGAGTTCTTCACGAGCCAACGCGTGGATATTTTACATTCAATCCAATCGTTAGTCGATCATTGGTAATCAGCTGGTTATAGCGGACCGCCGCTTAACTTCGCTGACCCATACGTGAGACTGCGTGCAGATAACGCCGACATTTCACTCTCTGGACCGACAGGCTAGAGCGGACCGCCGCTTACCCGAGTCGTATCTAGTCTGCTGAAACTAGACGCGAATGTGCAGTAATTCGAAGCGAAAGGCTCGACGTGCTGGAAGGAAGAACTTCCTACGCCGTCTCGTACGTGAATACGTGGGCACCAAAGCCTTACCGTCGATCAGTGCATCCGCCACCGTCCTCGTGGCTTCTCAACGATCCACGCCGACAACCTTATCCGATCCAGGGAAGCCGAACATTGCTGAATCCCAGCAACGCTGGGCGCTCATCCCTTTGGCTATTTAGCCTCGCAGTCCTTACGCAGCATCGATACCAGACTACGATCCACGGAAGCAGAGATATCTCAAGAAAGAATATTGATTTGTTCGATATCAAGACGGCAAAGGTAGGATTTTTCCACATTTACAGCGTTAGCGTGTTCCTAAAAGCGTTCGTTGTCCCACGGAAAGAACCCGGCATTAGTCGCAATTAAGCGAGCCGTTTCCGCGAATTGGCTGCGTGTCGTCTCCGAGTAAAGCGGAAATTTTCCACCCTCGTGACATGACACCTAGCAAGGAAGTGTCGCATTTACATTCATTTGAAGTGTATGCGAGGTATACATGACACTTCGCAGTGAATATTATATATTACCATGAATCATAGAAATGAGAAGCAATATGAAGATTTAAGAAGAATTAGATCCCTATTGCTTCGATACGTAGACATCTGCAAACGCTACTTCCTAGCAAGGAAGTGTCGCATTTATATTCTTTTGAAAGGAATACGAGGTATATATGGCACTTCGCAATGAATATTATATCTTATCATGAAACATAGAAATGAGATGCGATATGACGATTTAAGAAGCATTAGAGCTCTATTGCTTCGATACGTAGACATCTGCAAACGCTACTTCCTAGCAAGGAAGTGTCACATTTACATTCTTTTGAAGTGAATACGAGGTATACATAACACTTCACAATGAGTATTATATGTTATCATGAGACATAGAAATGTGATGCGATATGACGATTTAAGAAGCATTAGAATACTATTGCCTCGATACGCAGACATCTGCAAACGCTATTTCCAAGCAAGGAAGTGTCGCATTTTCATTCATTTGAAGTGAATACGAGGTATTCATAACACTGCAAAATGAATATTATATCTTATCATGAAACATAGAAATGAGATAAGATATCGCGATTTAAGAAGCTTTAGAACTCTATTGCTTCGATACGTAGATATTTGCAAACGCTATTTCCCAGCAAGGAACTTGCGCATTTACATTCTTTCGAAAGGAATACGACGTATACATGACACTGCACAATGAATATTATATCATATCATGAAATATAGAAATGAGGAAACATATCGCGTTTTAAGATGCATTAGAACTCTATTGCTACGGTACGTAGACATCTGCAAACGATATTTCCTAGCAAGGAAGTGGCTCATTTACATTCTTTTGAAGTGAATAAGAGGTATACATGACACTTCGCAATGAATATTATATCTTATCACGATACATAGAAATGTCATGCGATATCGCGTCTTGAGAAGCATTAGAACCCATTTGCAACGATACGTAGACATCTGCAAACGCTATTTCATAGCAAGGAACTTGCGCATTTACATTCTTTTGAGGTGAATACGAGGTATACATAACACTCCACAATGAATATTACATCTTATTATGAAACATAGAAATGAGATGCGATATCGTGATTTAAGATGCATTAGAACTCTTCTGCTTCGATACGTAGACATTTGCAAACGCTACATCCTAGAAAGGAAGTGTCAAGTTTAAATTCTTTTGAGGTGAATACGAGGTATACATAACACTCCACAATGAATATTATATCTTTTCATGAGACATAGCATTGAGATGCGATATCGAGTTTTAAGATGCATTAGAACTCTATTGCTTCGATACGTAGTCATCTGCCAACGCTACTTCCTAGCAAGGAAGTGCCGCATTGACAGTCTTCTGAAGTCAATACGAGGTATACATGACACTTCACAATGACTATTATATCTTATCATGAAACATAGAAATTATATGCGATTTCGCGTTTTAAGAAGCACTAGAAATCTATTGCTTCGGTACGTAGACATCTGGTAACGTAATTTCCTAGGAAGGAAGTGTCGCATTTACAATCTTTTCAGACGAATACGACTTATACATAACACTCCACAATGTATATTACATCTTATAATGAAACATAGAAATGAGATGCGCTATCTCGTTTTAAGAAGCATTAGAACTCTATAGCTACGATACGTAGACTTCTGGAAGCCTTATTTCCTAGCAAGGAAGTGTCGCATTTACAGTCATTTAAAGTGCACGCGAGGAATAAGTGACACTTCGCAATGAATATTGTATCATATCATGAAACATAGAATTGAGATGCGATATCGCGTTTGAAGAAGCGTTAGAACTCTATTGCTACGATGCGTAGACATCTGCAAACGCTATTTCCTAGGAAGGAAGTGTCGCACTTACGTTCTTTTGAAGTGAATACGAGGTATACATGACACTTCGCAATGAATATATATCTTATCATGAAACATAGAAATGAGATGCGACATCTCGTTTTAGGAAGCATTAGAACTCTATTGCTACGATACGTTGACATCTTCAAACGCTATTTCCTAGGAAGGAAGTGTCTCATTTACATTCTTTTCAAGTGAATACGAGGTATACATGACACTTCGCAATGAATATTATATATTATCATGAAACATAGAAATGAGATACGATGTCGCGATTTAAGAAGCTTTAGAACTCTATTGCTTCGATACGTAGATATTTGCAAACGCTATTTCCCAGCAAGGAACTTGCGCATTTACATTCCTTCGAAAGGAATACGACGTATACATGACACTGCACAATGAATATTATATCTTATCATGAAATATAGAAATGAGGAACCATATCGCGTTTTAAGATGCATTAGAACTCTATTGCTACGGTACGTAGACATCTGCAAACGATATTTCCTAGCAAGGAAGTGGCTCATTTACATTCTTTTGAAGTGAATAAGAGGTATACATGACACTTCGCAATGAATATTATATCTTATCATGAAACATAGAAATGTCATGCGATATCGCGTCTTGAGAAGCATTAGAACCCATTTGCAACGATACGTAGACATCTGCAAACGACATTTCCTAGCAAGGAAGTGTCGTATTTACATTCTTTTGAAGTGTATGCGAGGTATAAGTGACATTTCGCAATGAATATTATATCTTATCATGAAACATAGAAGTGAGATGCGATATCGAGTTTTAAGAAGAATTAGATATCCTTTGCTACGATACGTAGGCATCTGCAAACGGCATTTCCTAGCATGGAAGTGTCGCACTTACGTTCTTTTGAAGTGAATACGAGGTATACATGACACTTCGCAATGAATATATATCTTATCATGAAACATAGAAATGAGATGCGATATCGCGATTTAACAAGCGTTAGAACCCTATAGCTATGATACGTAGACACGTACAAACGCTATTTCCTGGGAAGGAAGTGTCACATTTACATTCTTCTGATGTGAATACGAGGTATACATAACTCTGCACAATGAATATTATATGTAATCATGAAACACAGGAATGAGATGCGACATCGCGTTTTGAGAAGCATTAGAATACTATTGCTTCGATACGGAGACATCTTCAAACGCTAATTCCTAACATGGAAGTGTCGCATTTACATTCTGTTGAAGTGAATACGAGGTATACATGACACTTCGAAATGAATATTATATCTTATCATGAAACATAGAAATGAGTTGCGATCTCGCGTTTGAAGAAGCGTTAGAACTTTACTGCCATGATACATAGACACCTGCAAACGCTATTTCCTAGGAAGGAAGTGTCGCAATTATATTCATTTGAAGTGTATGCGAGGTATAAGTGACATTTCGCAATGAATATTATATCCTGTCACGAAATATAGAAACGAGATGCGATATCGCGTTTTGAGAAGCACTAGAACTCTATTGCTTCGATACGTAGACATCTGCCAACGCTATTTCCTAGCAAGGAAGTGTCGTATTTACATTCTTTTGAAAGGAATACGAGGTATACATGACACTTCACAATGAATATTATATCTTATCATGAAACATAGAAATGAGATGCGATATGACGATTTAAGAAGCATTAGAAATCTATTGCTTCGATACGTAGACATCTGCAAACGCTACTTCCTAGCAAGGAAGTGTCGCATTTGCATTCTTTTGAGGTGAATACGATATATACATGACTCTTCGCAATGAATATTATATCTTATCATGAAACATAGAAATGAGAAGCGATATGGCGGTTTACGAAGCATTAGATCCCTATTGCTTCGATACGTAAACATCTGCAAGCGCTACTTCCTAGCAAGGAAGTGTCGCATTTACATTCTTTTGAAAGGAATACGAGGTATACATCACTCTTCGCAATGAATATTATATATTATCATGAAACATAGATATGAGATGCGATATCGAGAATTAGCAAGCTTTAGAAACCTATTGCTTCGATACGTAGACATCTACCAACGCTATTTCCTAGCAAGGAAGTGTCGCATTTACATTCATTTTAAGTGTATGCGAGGTATACATGACACTTCGCAATGAATATTGCATATTATCATGAAGCAAAGAAATGAGAAGCGATATCGAGTTTTGAGAAGCATTAGAACTCTAATGGTACGATACGTAGACATCAGCAAACGCTATTTCCTAGCAAGGAAGTGTCGCATTTACATTCTTTTGAAATGAATACGAGGTAAGCATGACACTTCGCAATGAATATTATATCTTATCACGAAACATAGAAATGAGATGCGATATCGTGATTTAAGAAGCATTAGAACACTATTTCTTCGATACGGAGACGTCTGCAAACGCTATTTCCTACCAAGGTATTGTCGCATTCACTTTCTTTTGAAGTGAATACGAGGAGTACATAACACTGCACATTAAATATTATATCTTATCATG
Organism: Xylocopa sonorina; assembly: GCF_050948175.1. Classification (NCBI taxonomy): domain Eukaryota; kingdom Metazoa; phylum Arthropoda; class Insecta; order Hymenoptera; family Apidae; genus Xylocopa; species Xylocopa sonorina. The sequence continues at coordinate 27,269 of NW_027490764.1, read as the reverse complement.
AAACATAGAAATGAGAAACGAAATCGCGTTTTGAGAAGCATTAGAGCACTAATGCTACGATACGTAGGCATCTGCAAACGCTATTTGCTAGCAAGGAATTGTGGCATTCAATTTCTTTTTAAGTGAATACGAGGAGTACATAACACTGCACATTAAATATTATATCTTATCATGAAACATAGAAATGAGAAACGATATCGCGATTTGAGAAGCTTTAGAGCACTAATGCTACGATACGTAGGCATCTGCAAACGCTATTTCCTAGCAAGGAATTGTGGCATTCACTTTCTTTTGAAGTGAATACGAGGAGTACATACCACTGCACATTAAATATTATATCTTATCATGAAACATAGAAATGAGAAACGATATCGCGTTTTGAGAAGCATTAGAGCACTATTCCTACGATTCGTAGGCATCTGCAAACGCTATTTCCTAGCTTGGAATTGTGGCATTCACTTTCTTTGAAGTGAATACGAGGAGTACATACCACTGCACATTAAATATTATATCTTATCATGAAACATAGAAATGAGAAACGATATCGCGTTTTGAGCAGCATTAGAGCACTAACGCTACGATACGTAGACATCTGCAAACGCTATTTCCTAGCAAGGAAGTGTCGCATTTACATTCTTTTGAAGTGAATACGAGGTATACATAACACTTCGCAATGAATATTATATCTTATCATGAAACATAGAAATGAGAAGCGATATGGCGGTTTACGAAGCATTAGATCGCTATTGCTTCGATACGTAAACATCTGCAAGCGCTACTTCCTAGCAAGGAAGTGTCGCATTTACATTCTTTTGAAGGGAATACGAGGTATACATGACACTTCGCAATGAATATTATATCTTACCGTGAAACATAGAAATGAGATGCGATATGACGATTTAAGAAGCATTGGAACTCTGTTGCTTCGATACGTAGACATCAGCAAACGCTATTTCCTAGCAATGAAGTGTCGCATTTACATTCATTTTAAGTGCATGCGAGGTATACATGACACTTCGCAATGAATATTACATATTATCATGAAACATAGGAATGAGATGCGATATCGCGAATTAAGAAGCATTAGAACACTATTTCTTCGATACGGAGACATCTGCAAACGCTATTTCCTAGCAAGGTATTGTCGCATTTACATTCATTTTAAGTGCATGCGAGGTATACATGACACTTCGCAATGAATATTACATATTATCATGAGACATAGAAATGAGATGCGATATCGCGAATTAAGAGGCATTAGTACACTATTTCTTCGATACGGAGAGGTCTGCAAACGCTATTTCCTAGCAAGGTATTGTCGCATTCACTTTCTTTTGATGTGAATACGAGGAGTACATAGCACTGCACATTAAATATTATATCTTATCATGAAACATAGGAATGGGATGCGATATCGCGTTTTGAGAAGCATTAGAACTCTATTGCTTCGATACGTAGACATCTGCCAACGCTATTTCCTAGCAAGGAAGTGTCGCATTTACATTCATTTTAAGTGTATGCGAGGTATACGTGACACTTCGCAATGAATATTGTATATTATCATGAATCATAGAAATGAGAAACGATATCGCGTTTTGAGAAGCATTAGAGCACTAATGCTACGATACGTAGACATCTGCAAACGCTATTTCCTAGCAAGGAAGTGTCGCATTTACATTCTTTTGAAATGATTACGAGCTAAGCATGACACTTCGCAATGAATATTATATCTTATCACGAAACATAGAAATGAGATGCGATATCGTGATTTAAGAAGCATTAGAACACTATTTCTTCGATACGGAGACGTCTGCAAACGCTATTTCCTAGCAAGGTATTGTCGCATTCACTTTCTTGTGAAGTGAATACGAGGAGTACATAACACTGCACATTAAATATTATATCTTATTATGAAACATAGGAATGAGATGCGATATTGCGTTTTGAGAAGCATTAGAACTCTATTGCTTCGATACGTAGACATCTGCCAACGCTATTTCCTAGCAAGGAAGTGTCGCATTTACATTCATTTTAAGTGTATGCGAGGTATACGTGACACTTCGCAATGAATATTGTATATTATCATGAATCATAGAAATGATAAACGATATCGCGTTTTGAGAAGCATTAGAGCACTATTCCTACGATACGTAGGCATCTGCAAACGCTATTTCCTAGCAAGGAATTGTGGCATTCACTTTCTTTTGAAGTGAATACGAGGAGTACATAACACTGCACATTAAATATTATATCTTATCATGAAACATAGAAATGAGAAACGATATCGCGTTTTGAGAAGCATTAGAGCACTAATGCTACGATACGTAGACATCTGCGAACGCTATTTCCTAGCAAGGAAGTGTCGCATTTACATTCTTTTGAAGTGAATACGAGGTATACATAACACTTCGCAATGAATATTATATCTTATCATGAAACATTGAAATGAGATGCGATATCGCGATTTAAGAAGCATTAGAACACTATTTCTTCGATACGGATTCATCTGCAAACGCTATTTCCTAGCAAGGTATTGTCGCGTTTACTTTCTTTTGAAGTGAATACGAGGAGTACATAACACTGCACATTGAATATTATATCTTATCATGAAACATAGGAATGAGATGCGATATCGCGTTTTGAGAAGCATTCGAACTCAATTGCTTCGATACGTAGACATCTGCCAACGCTATTTCCTAGCAAGGAAGTGTCAGGGCATATACATTCTTTTGAGGTGAATACGAGGTATACATAACACTGCACAATGAATATTATATTTTATCATGAAACATTTAAATGAGATGCGAAATCGCGATTTCAGAAGCATTAGAACTCTATTGCTTCGATACGTGAACATTTGCAAGCGCTACATCCTAGCAAGGAAGTGTCGCATTTACATTCTTTTGAAAGGAATACGAGGTATACATAACACTGCACAATGAATATTATATCTTATCATGAAACATAGAAATGAGATGCGATATCGCGATTTAGGAAGCATTAGAACTCTATTGCTTCGATACGTAGACATCTGCAAACGCTATTTCCGAGCAAGGAAGTGTCGCATTTGCATTCTTTTGAAGGGTATACGAGGTATACATGACACATCGCAATTAATATTATATCTTATCATGAAACATTGAAATGAGATGCGATATGACGATTTAAGATGCATTAGAACTCTATTGCTTCGATACGTAGACATCTGCAAACGCTACTTCCTAGGAAGGAAGTGTCGCATTTACATTCTTTTCAAGTGAATACGAGGTATACATAACACCGCACATTAAATATTATATCTTATCATGAAACATAGGAATGGGATGCGATACCGCGTTATGAGAAGCATTAGAACTCTATTGCTTCGATACGTAGACATCTGCCAACGCTATTTCCTAGCAAGGAAGTGTCGCATTTACATTCATTTTAAGTGTATGCGAGGTATACGTGACACTTCGCAATGAATATTGTATATTATCATGAATCATAGAAATGAGAAACGATATCGCGTTTTGAGAAGCATTAGAGCACTATTCCTACGATACGTAGGCATCTGCAAACGCTATTTCCTAGCAAGGAATTGTGGCATTCACTTTCTTTTGAAGTGAATACGAGGAGTAGATAACACTGCACATTAAATATTATATCTTGTCATGAAACATAGGAATGAGAAACGATATCGCGTTTTGAGAAGCATTAGAACTCAATTGCTTCGATACGGAGACATCTGCAAACGCTATTTCCTAGCAAGGAAGTGTCGCATTTACATTCTTTTGAAGTGAATACGAGGTATACATAACACTTCGCAATGAATATTATATCTTATCATGAAACATAGAAATGGGATGCGATATCGCGATTTAAGAAGCATTAGAACACTATTTCTTCGATACGGAGACATCTGCAAACGCTATTTCCTAGCAAGGTATTGTCGCATTCACTTTCTTTTGAAGTGAATACGAGGAGTACATAACACTGCACATTAAATATTATATCTTGTCATGAAACATAGGAATGAGATGCAATATGGCGATTTAAGAATCATTAGAACTCTATTGCTTCGATACGTAGACATCAGCAAACGCTATTTCCAAGCAAGGCAGTGTCGCACTTACATTCTTTTGAAGTGAATACGACGTATACATAACACTCCACAATGAATATTATATATTATCATGAAACATAGTAATGAGTAGCGATATCGCGTTTTAAGAAGCATTAGAACTCTAATGCTACGATACGTAGACATCTGCCAACGCTATTTCCTAGCAAGGAAGTGTCGCATTTACATTCTTTTGAAAGGAATACGAGGTATACATAACACTGCACAATGAATATTATATCTTATGACGAAACATAGAAATGAGATGCGATATGGCGTTTTAAGGGGCATTAGTACTCTATAGCTTCGATACATATATATCTGGGAACGTAATTTCCTAGAAACTAACCTCCTCGCACCCCCCAGCATCAACTCCTGGACGCATGCAACAAGCCAAACTCGCCTTCAGAACCAGCAACTGGAAGAGTTCGCGCGCGCATACCTGCACGCGCTCACTCACACCGAGTTCCGCTGCCTCACTCGCCCCGCCGAGTATACCTGTCTCGCTCGTACCGGGCACCAGTGTCTCACTCGCAGCACCGAGTATACCTGTCTCGCCCGCACCATGGACGGGCAGCCCTATCTCCCTCGCACCGAGGATTCCGTCCTGCAGGAAGACGTAGCCGCAGCCCATCACCTGAATGGGGTCTTTTCCAATTCCGGGAACAGGATCTGCTAGAACCTATATATTACTTCTAAGCTAGGACATACATACCATATCATGAAGCATATATAAGAATTCCTAGATCTAAGTTTCACTAAGTAAGATGCGTCCGGCCAGCGGCATGCGCCGCTAGCCCCATCACGAGCCGCGAGTCCCCACTCGCTGGACAGCGCGCTCTCCGCCTCGAGATGCGAGTCCCCCACTCGCGGGATCGCGATCTCCCTACCGCGAGCCTCCGCGACCGTAGAGACCCGCGAACCGAGGAGGTCCAGTTCTTGTATACTTTAAACCTAGAATATATTTTATTTTTACTTTTACTATATCCAAGTACAAGTTCTTTTACCAAGTCTACTATTTCCACATCCATTAATTTTATCAAGTGTTAACAATTCTAGTTCTACTTTTAACATTACATTTAACTACAAATTCTTCCACGGGTTCTTCCATACAACTGGCGTTGCTCTTCATCAAATTGAAGGTGTATAGAAATCGGCTTTGTGACGTTGAGACCGCCGCTTATCCTTCAGATCTTAGTCGAAAGTACAGAAAAACCTGGTGAATGAATCGTGCTTCCGGTTTGCGAAGAACACGACGTGCGAGCAGGAAGCATTTCATACGATCACTTGTGCGTGAATATTTGTAGGGTGTTCCGAGAGTCCTCGTATACCAGCGACCTGCCTTCGCACCAGTCCAGACGCCGCTTTTCGAAGCGACCGTCGACGCTTCCGATCCAGACACCACGACGCATCACGCCGATTCTGCCACATTCAGCATCATCGCTGAATTCCGACCGCCGTCCTTGTCTTCGCTGGCGAATGATCGAGATTTCCGTAGCAGCCAACAGAACGAAATCCGCTACGATCCCAGCGAACAATCCTCCACGCCGTTTCTACGTACAAATCGAGAGAGAAGTCATCGAAAGGTAGGGTCATTCCCTTATTATCGCGAGCGTTTTCGCTAGTGTCGCGTCAGCCGAAATTGTCGGACCCGGTCTTAACGCGTTCCCGCGGACCGAATTACCGAAATATAGGCTCGTGTCGCAAAGCCTCCGGAGCAACGGAAAATAGTTTCGCCGGACGTGACACCTCGAATTCACTTCAAAAGAATGTAAATGCGACACTTCCTTGCTAGGAAATAAGGTGCAGATATCTACGTATCGAAGAAATAGAGTTCTAATGCTTCTTGAATCGCCATATCGCATCTCATTTCTATGTTTCATCATAAGATATAATATTGATTGCGAAGTGTCATGTATACATCGTATTCCTCTCAAGAGAATGTAAATGCGACACTTCCTTTCTAGGAAATTACGTTTCCAGATGTCTACGTATGGAAGCAACAGAGTCCTAATGTTTCTTAAAACGCGATATCGCATCTCACTTCTATGTTTCATGATAAGATATAATATTCATTGTGCAGTGTTATGTATATCTCGCCTACACTTCAAATGAATGTAAATGCGATACTTCCTTCCTAGGAAATAGCGTTTGCAGATGTCTACGTACCGATGCAATAGAGTTCTAATGCTTCTTAAGACGCGAAATCGCTCCTCATTTCTATGTTTCGTGATAAGATATAATATGTATTGTGGAGTGTTATGTATACCTCGTATTCACCTCAAAAGAATGTAAATGCGACACATCCTTGCTAGGAAATAGCGTTTGCAGATGTCTAGGTATCGTAGCAATAGAGTTCTAATGCTTTTTAAAACGCGATATCGCATAACATTCCTATGTTTCATGATAACATATAATATTCATTGCGAAGCTTTATGTATTCCACGTGTGCACATCATATGAATGTAAATGCGACACTTCCTTCCTTGGAAATAGCGTTTGCAGATGTCTACGTATCGAAGCAATAGGGTACTAATGCTTCTTAAATCGCGATATCGCATCTCACTTCTATGATTCACGATAAGATATACTACTCATTGCGAAGCGTCATGTATACCTCGTATTCACTTCAAAAGAACGTAACGGCGAAACTTCCATGCTAGGAAATAGCGTTTGCAGATGTCTACGTATCGTAGCAATATGGTTCTAATGCTTCCTAAAACGCGATATCGCATCTCACTTCTATGTTTCATGATAAGATATAATATTCATTGCGAAGTGTCATGTATACTTCGTATTCACTACAAAAGAATGTAAATGCGACACTTCCATGCTAGGAAATAGCGTTTTCAGATGTCTACGTATCGTAGCAATAGAGTTTTAATGCTACTTAAAACGAGATGTCGCATTTCATTTCTATGTTTCGTGATAAGATACAATATTCATTGTGTAATGTTATGTATACCTCGTATTCACTTTAATGGAATGTAAGTGCGACATTTCCTTGCTAGGAAATAACATTTGCAGATATCTACGCATCGTAGCAATAGAGTTCTATTGCTTCTTAAAACGCGATATCGCATCTCACTTCTATGGTTCGAGATAAGATATAATATTCATTATGGAGTGTTATGTATACCTCATATTCACTTCAAAAGAATGTAAATGCGACCCTTCCATGCTAGGAAATAGCGTTTGCAGATGTCTACGTATCGTAGCATTATAGTTCTAATGCTTCTTAAAGCGCGATATCGCATCTCACTTCTATGTTTCATGATAAGATATAATATTCATTGCGAAGCGTTATGTATACCTCGTACTCACTTCAAAAGTATGTAAATGCGACACTCACATGCTAGGAAATATTGTTTGCAGATGTCTGCGTATCACAGCAATAGAGTACTAATGTTTCTTAAAACGAGATGTCGTATGTCATTTCTATGTTTCGTAATAAGATATAATATTCATTGTGTAATGTTATGTATACCTCGTATTCACTTTAATGGAATGTATGTGCGACATTTCCATGCTAGGAAATAACGTTTGCAGATGTCTACGTATCGTTGCAATAGAGTTCTAATGCTACTTAAAACGAGATGTCGCATTTCAATTCTATGTTTCGTGATAAGATATAATATTCATTGTGGAGTGTTATGTATACCTCGTATTCACTTCAAAAGAATGTAAATGCGACCCTTCCATGCTAGGAAATAGCGTTTGCAGATGTCTACGTATCGTAGCATTATAGTTCTAATGCTTCTTAAAGCGCGATATCGCATCTCACTTCTATGTTTCATGATAAGATATAATATTCATTGCGAAGCGTTATGTATACCTCGTACTCACTTCAAAAGTATGTAAATGCGACACTCACATGCTAGGAAATATTGTTTACAGATGTCTGCGTATCACAGCAATAGAGTACTAATGCTTCTTAAAACGAGATGTCGTATTTCATTTCTATGTTTCGTAATAAGATATAATATTCATTGTGTAATGTTATGTATACCTCGTATTCACTTTAATGGAATGTAAGTGCGACATTTCCTTGCTAGGAAATAGAGTTTGCAGATGTCTACGTATATTAGCAATAAAGTTCTAATGCTTCTCAAAACTCGATATAGCACCTCATTCCTATGTTTCATGATAAGATATAATATTCATTGCGAAGTGTCATGTGTACCTCGTACTCACATCACAAGAATGCAAATGCGACACTTCCATGCTAGGAAATAGCGTTTGCAGAAGTGTGCGTATCGTAGCAATGGAGTTCTAGTGCTTCTTAAATCACGATATCGCATCTGATTTCTATTTTTCGTGATAAGGTATAATATTCATTGCGAAGTGTCATGTATACCTCGTATTCACTTCAAAAGAATGTAAATGCGACACTTTCTTGCTAGGAAATATTGTTTGCAGATGTCTACGTATCGTAGCAATAGAGCTTTAATGCTTCTCAACACGCAATATCGCAACTCATTCCTATGTATCATGATAAGGTATAATGTTCATTGCGAAGTGTCATGTATATCTCGTATTCACTTCAAAAGTATGTAAATGCGAAACTTCCATGCTAGGAAATAGCGTTTGCAGATGTCTACGTATCGTAGCAATAGAGATCTAATGCTTCTCAAAACGCGAAATCGCATCTCATTCCTATGTTTCATGATAAGATATAATACTCATTGCGAAGTGTCATGTATATCTCGTATTCACTTCAAAAGGATGTAAGTGCGACACTTCCTTGCTAGGAAATATTGTTTGCAGATGTCTACGTATCGTAGCAATGGAGTTCTAGTGCTTCTTAAATCACGATATCGCATCTGATTTCTATGTTTCGCGATAAGGTATAATATTCATTGCGAAATGTCATGTATACCTCGTATTCACTTCAAAAGAATGTAAATGCGACACTTCCTTGCTAGGAAATGACATTTGCAGATGTCTACGCATCGTAGCAATAGAGTTCTAATGCTTCCTAAAACGCGATATCGCATCTCACTTCTATGTTTCATGATAAGATATAATATTCATTGCGAAGGGCCATGTATACCTCGTATTCACTTCAACTGAATGTAAATGCGACACTTCCATGCTAGGAAATAGCGTTTGCAGATGTCTACGTATCGTAGCAACAGAGTTCTAATGCTTCTTAAATCGCGATATCGCATCTCACTTCTATGGTTCGAGATAAGATATAATATTCATTGCGAAGTGTTATGTATACCTCGTATTCACTTCAAATGAATGTAAATGCGACACTTCCATGCTAGGAAATAGCGATAGCAGATGTCTACGTATCGTAGCAATAGAGTTCTAATGCTTCTTAAAACGCGATATCGCATCTCACTCCTATGTTTCATGATAAGATATAATATTCATTGCGAAGTGTCATGTATACCTCGTATTCACTTCAAAAGAATGTAAATGCGACATTTACATGCTAGGAAATAGCGTTTGCAGATGTCTGCGTATCACAGCAATAGAGTACTAATGTTTCTTAAAACGAGATGTCGTATGTCATTTCTATGTTTCGTAATAAGATATAATATTCATTGTGTAATGTTATGTATACCTCGTATTCACTTTAATGGAATGTATGTGCGACATTTCCATGCTAGGAAATAACGTTTGCAGATGTCTACGTATCGTTGCAATAGAGTTCTAATGCTACTTAAAACGAGATGTCGCATTTCAATTCTATGTTTCGTGATAAGATATAATATTCATTGTGGAGTGTTATGTATACCTCGTATTCACTTCAAAAGAATGTAAATGCGACGCTTGCATGCTAGGAAATAGCGTTTGCAGATGTCTACGTACCGTAGCAATAGAGATCTAATATTTCTCAAAATGAGAAGTGGTATTGCATTTCTATGTTTCGTAGTAAGATATAATATTCATTGTGGAATGTTATTTATACCTCGTATTCACTTCAAAAGAATGTAAATGCGAGACTTCCTTGCTAGGAAATAACATTTGCAGATGTCTACGCATTGTAGCAGTAGAGTTCTATTGCTTCTTAAAACGCGATATCGCATCTCACTGCTAAGTTTCATGATAAGATATAATATTCATTATGGAGTGTTATGTATACCTCATATTCACTTCAAAAGAATGTAAATGCGACCCTTCCATGCTAGGAAATAGCGTTTGCAGATGTCTACGTATCGTAGCATTATAGTTCTAATGCTTCTTAAAGCGCGATATCGCATCTCACTTCTATGTTTCATGATAAGATATAATATTCATTGCGAAGCGTTATGTATACCTCGTACTCACTTCAAAAGTATGTAAATGCGACACTCACATGCTAGGAAATATTGTTTGCAGATGTCTGCGTATCACAGCAATAGAGTACTAATGCTTCTTAAAACGAGATGTCGTATTTCATTTCTATGTTTCGTAATAAGATATAATATTCATTGTGTAATGTTATGTATACCTCGTATTCACTTTAATGGAATGTAAGTGCGACATTTCCTTGCTAGGAAATAGAGTTTGCAGATGTCTACGTATATTAGCAATAAAGTTCTAATGCTTCTCAAAACTCGATATAGCACCTCATTCCTATGTTTCATGATAAGATATAATATTCATTGCGAAGTGTCATGTGTACCTCGTACTCACATCACAAGAATGTAAATGCGACACTTCCATGCTAGGAAATAGCGTTTGCAGAAGTGTGCGTATCGTAGCAATGGAGTTCTAGTGCTTCTTAAATCACGATATCGCATCTGATTTCTATTTTTCGTGATAAGGTATAATATTCATTGCGAAGTGTCATGTATACCTCGTATTCACTTCAAAAGAATGTAAATGCGACACTTTCTTGCTAGGAAATATTGTTTGCAGATGTCTACGTATCGTAGCAATAGAGCTTTAATGCTTCTCAACACGCAATATCGCAACTCATTCCTATGTATCATGATAAGGTATAATATTCATTGCGAAGTGTCATGTATATCTCGTATTCACTTCAAAAGTATGTAAATGCGAAACTTCCATGCTAGGAAATAGCGTTTGCAGATGTCTACGTATCGTAGCAATAGAGATCTAATGCTTCTCAAAACGCGATATCGCATCTCATTCCTATGTTTCATGATAAGATATAATACTCATTGCGAAGTGTCATGTATATCTCGTATTCACTTCAAAAGGATGTAAGTGCGACACTTCCTTGCTAGGAAATATTGTTTGCAGATGTCTACGTATCGTAGCAATGGAGTTCTAGTGCTTCTTAAATCACGATATCGCATCTGATTTCTATGTTTCGCGATAAGGTATAATATTCATTGCGAAATGTCATGTATACCTCGTATTCACTTCAAAAGAATGTAAATGCGACACTTCCATGCTAGGAAATAGCGTTTGCAGATGTCTACGTATCGTAGCAATAGAGTTCTAATGCTTCCTAAAACGCGATATCGCATCTCACTTCTATGTTTCATGATAAGATATAATATTCATTGCGAAGTGTCATGTATACTTCGTATTCACTACAAAAGAATGTAAATGCGACACTTCCATGCTAGGAAATAGCGTTTTCAGATGTCTACGTATCGTAGCAATAGAGTTTTAATGCTACTTAAAACGAGATGTCGCATTTCATTTCTATGTTTCGTGATAAGATACAATATTCATTGTGTAATGTTATGTATACCTCGTATTCACTTTAATGGAATGTAAGTGCGACATTTCCTTGCTAGGAAATAACATTTGCAGATATCTACGCATCGTAGCAATAGAGTTCTAGTGCTCCTTAAATCGCGATATCGCATCTCACTTCTATGGTTCGAGATAAGATATAATATTCATTGCGAAGTGTTATGTATACCTCGTATTCACTTCAAATGAATGTAAATGCGACACTTCCATGCTAGGAAATAGCGATAGCAGATGTCTACGTATCGTAGCAATAGAGTTCTAATGCTTCTTAAAACGCGATATCGCATCTCACTCCTATGTTTCATGATAAGATATAATATTCATTGCGAAGTGTCATGTATACCTCGTATTCACTTCAAAAGAATGTAAATGCGACATTTACATGCTAGGAAATAGCGTTTGCAGATGTCTGCGTATCACAGAAATAGAGTACTAATGTTTCTTAAAACGAGATGTCGTATGTCATTTCTATGTTTCGTAATAAGATATAATATTCATTGTGTAATGTTATGTATACCTCGTATTCACTTTAATGGAATGTATGTGCGACATTTCCATGCTAGGAAATAACGTTTGCAGATGTCTACGTATCGTTGCAATAGAGTTCTAATGCTACTTAAAACGAGATGTCGCATTTCAATTCTATGTTTCGTGATAAGATATAATATTCATTGTGGAGTGTTATGTATACCTCGTATTCACTTCAAAAGAATGTAAATGCGACGCTTGCATGCTAGGAAATAGCGTTTGCAGATGTCTACGTACCGTAGCAATAGAGATCTAATATTTCTCAAAATGAGAAGTGGTATTGCATTTCTATGTTTCGTAGTAAGATATAATATTCATTGTGGAATGTTATTTATACCTCGTATTCACTTCAAAAGAATGTAAATGCGAGACTTCCTTGCTAGGAAATAACATTTGCAGATGTCTACGCATTGTAGCAGTAGAGTTCTATTGCTTCTTAAAACGCGATATCGCATCTCACTGCTAAGTTTCATGATAAGATATAATATTCATTATGGAGTGTTATGTATACCTCATATTCACTTCAAAAGAATGTAAATGCGACCCTTCCATGCTAGGAAATAGCGTTTGCAGATGTCTACGTATCGTAGCATTATAGTTCTAATGCTTCTTAAAGCGCGATATCGCATCTCACTTCTATGTTTCATGATAAGATATAATATTCATTGCGAAGCGTTATGTATACCTCGTACTCACTTCAAAAGTATGTAAATGCGACACTCACATGCTAGGAAATATTGTTTGCAGATGTCTGCGTATCACAGCAATAGAGTACTAATGCTTCTTAAAACGAGATGTCGTATTTCATTTCTATGTTTCGTAATAAGATATAATATTCATTGTGTAATGTTATGTATACCTCGTATTCACTTTAATGGAATGTAAGTGCGACATTTCCTTGCTAGGAAATAGAGTTTGCAGATGTCTACGTATATTAGCAATAAAGTTCTAATGCTTCTCAAAACTCGATATAGCACCTCATTCCTATGTTTCATGATAAGATATAATATTCATTGCGAAGTGTCATGTGTACCTCGTACTCACATCACCAGAATGTAAATGCGACACTTCCATGCTAGGAAATAGCGTTTGCAGAAGTGTGCGTATCGTAGCAATGGAGTTCTAGTGCTTCTTAAATCACGATATCGCATCTGATTTCTATTTTTCGTGATAAGGTATAATATTCATTGCGAAGTGTCATGTATACCTCGTATTCACTTCAAAAGAATGTAAATGCGACACTTTCTTGCTAGGAAATAGCGTTTGCAGATGTCTACGTATCGTAGCAACAGAGTTCTAATGCTTCTTAAAACGAGATGTCGCATTTCATTTCTATGTTTCGTGATAAGATATAATATTCATTGTGGAGTGTTATGTATACCTCGTATTCACTTGAAAAGAATGTAAATGCGACACTTCCTTGCTAGGAAGTATTGTTTGCAGATGACTACGTATCGTAGCAATAGAGTTCTAATGCTTCTTAAAACGCGATATCGCATCTCACTTCTATGTTTCATGATAAGATTTAATATTCATTGCGAAGTGCCATGTATACCTCGTACTCAGTACAAAAGAATGTAAATGCGACACTCCCATGCTAGGAAATATTGTTTGCAGATGTCTACGTTTCGCAGCAATAGAGTACTAATGCTTCTTAAAACGAGATGTCGTATTTCATATCTATGTTTCGTAATAAGATATAATATTCATTGTGAAATGTTATGTATACCTCGTATTCACTTCAATGGAATGTAATTGCGACATTTCCTTGCTAGGAAATATTGTTTGCAGACGTCTACGTATCGTAGCAATAGAGTTCTAATGCTTCTTAAAACGCGGTATCGCATCTCACTTCTATGTTTCATGATAAGATATAATATTCATTGCGAAGTGTCATGTATACCTCGTATTCACTTCAAAAGAATGTAAATGCGAAACTCACATGCTAGGAAATATTGTTTGCAGATGTGTACGTTTCACAGCAATAGAGTACTAATGCTTCTTAAAACGAGATGTCGTATTTCATTTCTATGTTTCGTAATAAGATATAATATTCATTGTGTAATGTTATGTATACCTCGTATTCACTTCAATGGAATGTAATTGCGACATTTCCTTGCTAGGAAATATTGTTTGCAGATGTCTACGTATATTAGGAATAGAGTACTAATGCTTCTTAAAACGAGATGTCGTATTTCATTTCTATGTTTCTTAATAAGATATAACATTCATTGAGTAATGTTATGTATACCTCGTATTCACTTCAATGGAATGTAAGTGCGACACTTCCTTGCTAGGAAATATTGTATGCAGATGTCTACGTATATTAGCAATAGAGTTCTAATGCTTCTCAGAACGGGATATAGCACCTCATTCCTATGTATCATGATAAGATATAATATTCATTGCGAAGTGTCATGTATACCTCGTATTCACTTCAAAAGAATGTAAATGTGGCACTTCCATGCAAGGAAATAGCCTTTGCAGATATCTACGTAACGTAACAATAGTGTTCTAATGCTTCCTAAAACGCGATATCGCATCTCACTTCTATGTTTCGTGATAAGATATAGTATCCATTGCGAAGTGTCATGTATATCTCGTATTCCCTTCAAAAGAATGTAAACGCGACACTTCCATGCTAGGATATAGCGTTTGCAGATGTCTACGTATCGTAGCAATAGGAGTTTAATGCTACTTAAAACGAGATGTCGCATTTCATTCCTATGTTTCGTGATAAGATATAATATTCATTGTAGAGTGTTACGTATACCTCGTATTCACTCCAAAAGAATGTGAATGCGCTACTTCCATGCTAGGAAATAGCGTTTGCTGATGTCTACGTATCGTAGCAATAGAGTTCTAATGCTTCTTAAAACGAGATGTCGCATTTCATTTCTATGTTTCGTGATAAGATATAATATTCATTGCGAAGTGTTATGTATACCTCGTATTATCTTGAAAAGAATGTAAATGCGGCACTTCCATGTTAGGAAATAGCGTTTGCAGATGTCTACGTATCGTAGCAATAGAGTTCTAGTGCTTCTTAGAATGAGAAGTCGTATTTCATTTCTATGTTTCGTAATAAGATATAATATTCATTGTGGAATGTTATGTATACCTCGTATTCACTTCAAAAGAATGTAAATGCGGCACTTCCATGCTAGGAAATTGCTTTTGCAGATATCGACGTATCGTAACAATAGAGTTCTAATGCTTCCTAAAACGCGATATCGCATCTCACTTCTATGTTTCATGATAAGATATAATATTCATTGCGAAGTGCCATGTATACCTCGTATTCACTTCAAATGAATGTAAATGCGACACTTCCATGCTAGGAAATAGCGTTTCCAGATGTCTACGTATCGTAGCAATAGGGTTCTAATGCTTCTTAGAACGAGATGTCGCATCTCAATGCTATGTTTCATGATAAGAAATATTATTCATTATGGAGTGTCATGTATACCTTGTATTCACTTCAAAAGAATGTAAATGCGACACTTCCATGCTAGGAAATAGCATTTGCAGATGTCTACGTATCGTAGCAATAGAGCTTTAATGCTACTTAAAACGAGATGTTGCATTTCATTTCTATGTTTCGAGATAAGATATAATATTCATTTTGGAGTGTTATGTATACCTCGTATTCACTTCAGAAGAATGTAAATGCGACACTTCCATTCTAGGGAATAGCGTTTGCAGATGTCTACGTATCGTAGCAATAGAGTTCTAATGCTTCTTAAAACGAGATGTCGCATTTCATTTCTATGTTTCGTGATAAGATATAATATTCATTGTGGAGTGTTATGTATACCTCGTATTCACTTGAAAAGAATGTAAATGCGACACTTCCTTGCTAGGAAATATTGTTTGCAGATGTCTACGTATCGTAGGAATAGAGTTCTAATGCTTCTTAAAACGCGATATCGCATCTCACTTCTATGTTTCATGATAAGATATAATATTCATTGCGAAGTGTCATGTATACCTCGTATTCACTTCAAAAGAATGTAAATGCGAAACTCACATGCTAGGAAATATTGTTTGCAGATGTCTACGTTTCACAGCAATAGAGTACTAATGCTTCTTAAAACGAGATGTCGTATTTCATTTCTATGTTTCGTAATAAGATATAATATTCATTGTGTAATGTTATGTATACCTCGTATTCACTTCAATGGAATGTAATTGCGACATTTCCTTGCTAGGAAATATTGTTTGCAGATGTCTACGTATATTAGCAATAGAGTACTAATGCTTCTTAAAACGAGATGTCGTATTTCATTTCTATGTTTCTTAATAAGATATAACATTCATTGAGTAATGTTATGTATACCTCGTATTCACTTCAATGGAATGTAAGTGCGACATTTCCTTGCTAGGAAATATTGTATGCAGATGTCTACGTATATTAGCAATAGAGTTCTAATGCTTCTCAGAACGGGATATAGCACCTCATTCCTATGTATCATGATAAGATATAATAATCATTGCGAAGTGTCATGTATATCTCGTATTCACTTCAAAAGAATGTAAATGCGAAACTTCCATGCTAGGTAGTAGCGTTTGCAGATGTTTACATATCGTAGCAATAGAGTTCTAATGCTTCCTAAAACGCGATATCGCATCTCACTTCTATGTGTCATGATAAGATATAATATTCATTGCGAAGTGTCATGTATACTTCGAATTCGCAACAAAAGAATGTAAATGCGACACTCCCATGCTAGGAAATAGCGTTTGCAGATGTCAACGTATCGTAGCAATAGAGTTCTAATCCTTCTTAAAATGAGAAGTCGTATTTCATATCTATGTTTCGTAATAAGATATAATATCCATTGTGGAATGTTATGTATACCTCGTATTCACTTCAAAAGAATGTAAATGCGACACTTCCTTGCTAGGAAATAACATTCGCAGATGTCTACGCATCGTAGCAATAGAGTTCTAATGCTTCTTAAAACGCGATATCGCATCTGACTTCTAAGTTTCATGATAAGACATAATATATTCATTGCGATGTGTCATGTATACCTCGTATTAACTTCAAAAGAATGTAAATGCGACACTTCCTTGCTAGAATATATTGTTTGCAGATGTCTACGTATCGTAAAAATAGAGTTCTAGTGCCTCTTAAATCGCGATGTCGCATCTCACTTCTATGTTTCGAGATAAGATATAATATTCATTGCGAAGTGTTATGTATACCTCGTATTATCTTCAAAAGAAAGCAGATGCGGCACTTCCATGCTAGGAAATAGCGTTTGCAGATGTGTACGTATCGTAGCAATAGAGTTCTAATGTTTCTTAAAACGATATGTCGCATTTCATATCTATGTTTCGTGGTAAGATATAATATTCATTGTAGAGTGTTATGTATACCTCGTAATCACTTCAAAAGGATGTAAATGCGACACTTTCTTGCTAGGAAATATTGTTTGCAGATGTCTACGTATCGTAGCAAGAGAGATCTAATGCTTCTTAAAACGAGATATCGCATCTCACACCTATGTTTCATGATAAGATATAATATTCATTGCGAAGTGTCATGTATACCTCGTATTCACTTCAAAAGAATGAAAATGCGAAACACACATGCTAGGAAATATTGTTTGCAGATGTCTACGTATCATAGCAATAGAGTACTAATGCTTCTTAGAACGAGATGTCGTATTTCATTTCTATGTTTCGTAATAAGATATAATATTCATTGTGTAATGTTATGTATACCTCGTATTGACTTCAATGGAATGTAATTGCGACATTTCCTTGCTAGGAAATATTGTTTGCAGATGTCTACGCATATTAGCAATAGAGTTCTTATGCTTCTCAAAACGCGATATAGCACCACATTCCTATGTTTCATTATAAGATATAATACTCATTGCGAAGTGTCATGCATACCTCGTACTCACTTCAAAAGAATGTAAGTGCGACACTCACATGCTAGGAAATATTGTTTGCAGATGTCTACGTATCGTAGCAATAGAGTTCTAATGCTACCTAAAACGCGATATCGCATCTCACCTCTATGTTTTATGATAAGATATAATATTCATTGCGAAGTGTCATGTATACCTCGTACTCACTTCAATAGAATGTAAATGCGACACTCACATGCTAGGAAATATTGTTTGCAGATGTCTACGTATCACAGCAATAGAGTACTGATGCTTCTTAAAACAAGATGTCGTATTTCATTTCTATGTTTCGTGATAAGATATAATATTCATTGTGTAATGTTATGTATACCTCGTATTCACTTTAATGGAATGTTAGTGCGACCTTTCCTTGCTAGGAAATATTGTTTGCAGATGTCTACGTATATTAGCAATAGAGGACTAATGCTTCTTAAAACGAGATGTCGTATTTCATTTCTATGTTTCGTAATAAGATGTAATATTCATTGCGTAATGTTATGTATACCTCGTATTCACTTCAATGGAATGTAAGTGCGACATTTCCTTGCTAGGAAATATTGTATGCAGATGTCTACGTATATTAGCAATAGAGTTCTAATGCTTCTCAGAACGGGATATAGCACCTCATTCCTATGTTTCATGATAAGATATAATATTCATTGCGAAGTGTCATGTATATCTCGTACTCACTTCAAAAGAATGTAAATGCGACACTTCCATGCTAGGTAGTAGCGTTTGCAGATGTTTACATATCGTAGCAATAGAGATCTAATGCTTCTTAAATCGTCATATCGCATCTCATTTCTATGTTTCATGATAAGATATAATATTAATTTTGGAGTGCTATGTATACCTCGTATTCATTTCAAAAGAATGTAAATCCGACACTTCCTTGCTAGGAAGTAGCGTTTGCAGATGTCTACGTATCGAACCAATAGTTTTCCAATGCTTCTTAAGTCGCCATATCGCATCTCATTTCTATGCTTCATGATAAGATATAATATTCATTGCGAAGTGTCATGTATATCTCGTACTCACTACAAAAGAATGTAAATGCGACACTCCCATGCTAGGAAATAGCGTTTGCAGATGTCTACGTATCGTAGCAATAGAGTTCTAATGCTTCCTAAAACGCGATATCGCATCTCACTTCTATGTTTCATGATAAGATATAGTATCCATTGCGAAGTGTCATGTATACCTCGTATTCACTTCAACAGAATGTAAATGTGGCACTTCCATGCAAGGAAATAGCCTTTGCAGATATCTACGTAACGTAACAATAGAGTTCTAATGCTTCCTAAAACGCGATATCGCATCTCACTTCTATGTTTCATGATAAGATATAGTATCCATTGCGAAGTGTCATGTATATCTCGTATTCACTTCAAAAGAATGTAAACGCGACACTTCCATGCTAGGATATAGCGTTTGCAGATGTCTACGTATCGTAGCAATAGGGTTTTAATGCTACTTAAAACGAGATGTCGCATTTCATTCCTATGTTTCGTGATAAGATATAATATTCATTGTAGAGTGTTACGTATACCTCGTATTCACTCCAAAAGAATGCAAATGCGCTACTTCCATGCTAGGAAATAGCGTTTGCTGATGTCTACGTATCGTAGAAATAGAGTTCTAATGCTTCTTAAAACGAGATGTCGCATTTCATTTCTATGTTTCGTGATAAGATATAATATTCATTGTGGAGTGTTATGTATACCTCGTATTCACTTGAAAAGAATGTAAATGCGACACTTCCTTGCTAGGAAATATTGTTTGCAGATGTCTACGTATTGTAGGAATAGAGTTCTAATGCTTCTTAAAACGCGATATCGCATCTCACTTCTATGTTTCATGATAAGATATAATATTCATTGCGAAGTGTCATGTATACCTCGTATTCACTTCAAAAGAATGTAAATGGGAAACTCACATGCTAGGAAATATTGTTTGCAGATGTCTACGTTTCACAGCAATAGAGTTCTAATGCTTCTTAAAACGAGATGTCGTATTTCATACCTATGTTTCGTAATAAGATATAATATTCATTGTGAAATGTTATGTATACCTCGTATTCACTTCAATGGAATGTAATTGCGACATTTCCTTGCTAGGAAATATAGTTTGCAGACGTCTACGTATCGTAGCAATAGAGTTCTAATGCTTCTTAAAACGCGGTATCGCATCTCACTTCTATGTTTCATGATAAGATATAATATTCATTGCGAAGTGTCATGTATACCTCGTATTCACTTCAAAAGAATGTAAATGCGAAACTCACATGCTAGGAAATATTGTTTGCAGATGTGTACGTTTCACAGCAATAGAGTACTAATGCTTCTTAAAACGAGATGTCGTATTTCATTTCTATGTTTCGTAATAAGATATAATATTCATTGTGTAATGTTATGTATACCTCGTATTCACTTCAATGGAATGTAATTGCGACATTTCCTTGCTAGGAAATATTGTTTGCAGATGTCTACGTATATTAGCAATAGAGTACTAATGCTTCTTAAAACGAGATGTCGTATTTCATTTCTATGTTTCTTAATAAGATATAACATTCATTGAGTAATGTTATGTATACCTCGTATTCACTTCAATGGAATGTAAGTGCGACATTTCCTTGCTAGGAAATATTGTATGCAGATGTCTACGTATATTAGCAATAGAGTTCTAATGCTTCTCAGAACGGGATATAGCACCTCATTCCTATGTATCATGATAAGATATAATATTCATTGCGAAGTGTCATGTATATCTCGTATTCACTTCAAAAGAATGTAAATGCGACACTTCCATGCTAGGTAGTAGCGTTTGCAGATGTTTACATATCGTAGCAATAGAGTTCTAATGCTTCCTAAAACGCGATATCGCATCTCACTTCTATGTGTCATGATAAGATATAATATTCATTGCGAAGTGTCATGTACACCTCGTATTCACTTCAAAAGAATGTAAATGCGACACTTCCATGCTAGGAAATAGCGTTGGCAGATGTCTAGGTATCGTAGGAATAGAATTCTAATGCTTCATAAAACGTGATATCGCATCTCACTTCTATATTTCATGATAAGATATAATATTCATTGCGAAGTGTTATGTATACCTCGTATTATCTTCAAAAGAATGTAAATGCGGCACTTCCATGCTAGGAAATAGCGTTTGCAGATGTCTACGTATCGTAGCAATAGAGTTCTTGTGCTTCTTAGAATGAGAAGTCGTATTTCATTTCTATGTTTCGTAATAAGATATAATATTCATTGTGGAATGTTATGTATACCTCGTATTCACTTCAAAGGAATGTAAATGCGGCACTTCCATGCTAGGAAATTGCTTTTGCAGATATCGACGTATCGTAACAATAGAGTTCTAATGCTTCCTAAAACGCGATATCGCATCTCACTTCTATGTTTCATGATAAGATATAGTATCCATTGCGAAGTGTCATGTATACCTCGTATTCACTTCAAAAGAATGTAAATGTGGCACTTCCATGCAAGGAAATAGCCTTTGCAGATATCTACGTAACGTAACAATAGAGTTCTAATGCTTCCTAAAACGCGATATCGCATCTCACTTCTATGTTTCATGATAAGATATAGTATCCATTGCGAAGTGTCATGTATATCTCGTATTCACTTCAAAAGAATGTAAACGCGACACTTCCATGCTAGGATATAGCGTTTGCAGATGTCTACGTATCGTAGCAATAGGATTTTAATGCTACTTAAAACGAGATGTCGCATTTCATTCCTATGTTTCGTGATAAGATATAATATTCATTGTAGAGTGTTACGTATACCTCGTATTCACTCCAAAAGAATGTAAATGCGCTACTTCCATGCTAGGAAATAGCGTTTGCTGATGTCTATGTATCGTAGCAATAGAGTTCTAATGCTTCTTAAAACGAGATGTCGCATTTCATTTCTATGTTTCGTGATAAGATATAATATTCATTGTAGAGTGTTACGTATACCTCGTATTCACTCCAAAAGAATGTAAATGCGACACTTCCATGCTAGGAAATAGCATTTGCAGATGTCTACGTATCGTAGCAATAGAGCTTTAATGCTACTTAAAACGAGATGTTGCATTTCATTTCTATGTTTCGAGATAAGATATAATATTCATTGTGGAGTGTTATGTATACCTCGTATTCACTTCAGAAGAATGTAAATGCGACACTTCCATGCTAGGGAATAGCGTTTGCAGATGTCTACGTATCGTAGCAATAGAGTTCTAATGCTTCTTAAAACGAGATGTCGCATTTCATTTCTATGTTTCGTGATAAGATATAATATTCATTGTGGAGTGTTATGTATACCTCGTATTCACTTGAAAAGAATGTAAATGCGACACTTCCTTGCTAGGAAATATTGTTTGCAGATGTCTACGTATCGTAGGAATAGAGTTCTAATGCTTCTTAAAACGCGATATCGCATCTCACTTCTATGTTTCATGATAAGATATAATATTCATTGCGAAGTGTCATGTATACCTCGTATTCACTTCAAAAGAATGTAAATGCGAAACTCACATGCTAGGAAATATTGTTTGCAGATGTCTACGTTTCACAGCAATAGAGTACTAATGCTTCTTAAAACGAGATGTCGTATTTTATTTCTATGTTTCGTAATAAGATATAATATTCATTGTGTAATGTTATGTATACCTCGTATTCACTTCAATGGAATGTAATTGCGACATTTCCTTGCTAGGAAATATTGTTTGCAGATGTCTACGTATATTAGCAATAGAGTACTAATGCTTCTTAAAACGAGATGTCGTATTTCATTTCTATGTTTCTTAATAAGATATAACATTCATTGAGTAATGTTATGTATACCTCGTATTCACTTCAATGGAATGTAATTGCTACATTTCCTTGCTAGGAAATATTGTTTGCAGATGTCTACGTATCGTAGCAATAGAGTTCTAATGCTTCTTAATACGCAATATCGCATCTCACGTCTATGTTTCATGATAAGATATAATATTCATTGCGAAGTGCCATGTATACCTCGTATTCACTTCAAAAGAATGTAAATGCGACTCTTCCTTGCTAGGAAATGACATTTGCAGATGTCTACGCATCGTAGCAATAGAGTTCTAATGCTTCCTAAAACGCGATATTGCATCTCACTTCTATGTTTCATGATAAGATATAATATTCATTGCGAAGTGCCATGTATACCTCGTATTCACTTCAAGTGAATGTAAATGCGACACTTCCATGCTAGGAAATAGCGTTTGCAGATGTTTACGTATCGTAGCAACAGAGTTCTAGTGTTTCTTAAAACGAGATGTCGCATTTCATTTCTATGTTTCGTGATAAGATATAATATTCATTGTGGAGTGTTATGTATACCTCGTATTCACTTGAAAAGAATGTATATGGGACACTTCCTTGCTAGGAAATATTGTTTGCAGATGACTACGTATCGTAGCAATAGAGTTCTAATGCTTCCTAAAACGCGATATCGCATCTCACTTCTATGTTTCATGATAACATATAGTATCCATTGCGAAGTGCCATGTATATCTCGTATTCACTTCAAAAGAATGTAAATGCGAAACTTCCATGCCAGGAAATAGCGTTTGCAGATGTCAACGTATCGTGGCAATAGAGTTTTAATGCTACTTAGAACGAGATGTCGCATTTCATTTCTATGTTTCGTGATAAGATATAATATTCACTGTGGAGTGTTATGTATACCTCGCATTCACTTCAAAAGAATGTAAATGCGACACTTTCTTGCTAGGAAATATTGTTTGCAGATGTCTACGTATCGTAGCAATAGAGTTCTAATGCTTCTTAAAACGCGACATCGCATCTCACTTCTATGTTTCATGATAAGATATAATATTCATTGCGATGTGTTATGTATTCCTCGTCTACACTTCAAATAAATGTAAATGCGCCAATTCCTTTCAAGGAAATAGCGTCTCCAGATGATTACGTATCGAAGCAATAGAGTGCTTTTGGTGTTTCTTAAATAGCGATATCGCATCCCATTTCTATGTTTGATGATAAGATATAATATTGATTGCGATGTGTTATGTATACCTCGTTTACACATCAAATCAATGTAAATGCCACACATTCTTCCTAGGAAATAGCGTTTCCAGATGTCTATTTATCGAAGCAATAGAGTTCTAATGCTTCTTAAAACGCAATATTGCATCACATTTCTGTGTTTCATGATAAGATATAATATTCATTGCGAAGTGATGTGTATACCTCGTCTACACTTCAAAAGATTGTAAATGCCACAATCTTTGCTAGGAAATAGCGTTTTCAGATGTCCACATATCGAAGCAATGGATTTCTAATGCTTCTTAAAACGCGATATCGCAGATCATTTCTTTGCTACATGATGTGATTTAATATTCACTGCGAAGTGTAATGTACATGTAGTATACACTTCGAAAGAATGTAAATGCCACACTTCATTGCTAGGAAATTGCGTTTCCAGATGTCTTCGTATCGAAGCAATAGTGTTCTAATGCTTCTTCAAACGCGATATCGCATCTCATTTCTATGTTTCATGATAAGATATAATATCCATTCCGAAGTGTCATGTATACCTCGTATTCACTTCAAATGAATGTAAATGCGACACTTCCTTGCTAGGAAATAGCGTTTGCAGATGTCTACGTATCGAAGCAATAGAGATCTAATGCTTCTTAAAACACGTTATCGCATCTCATTTCTATGTTTCATGATATGAACTATTATTCATTGCGAAGTGTCACTTATACCTCGTATTCACTTCAAATGAATGTAAATGCGACACTTCCTTCCTAGGAAATAGCGTTTGCAGACGTCTACGTATCGAGGCAATAGTGCTCTAATGCTTCTTCAAACGCGATTTCGCATCTCATTTCTATGTTTCATGGTAAGATATAATATCCATTCCGAAGTGTCATGTATACCTCGTATTCACTTCAAAAGAATGTAAATGCGACACTTCCTTGCTAGGAAATAGCGTTTGCAGATGTCTCCGTACCGAAGCAATAGAGTTCTATTACTTCTTAAAACGGGATAACGCATCTCATTTCTATGTTTCATAACAAGATATAATATACATTGGGAAGTGTCATGTATTCCTCGTATTCACATCTAAAGAATGTAAATGCGACACTTCCTTGCTAGGTAATAGCGTTTGCAAATATCTACGTATCGAAGCAATTGAGTTCTAAAGCTTCTTAAAACACCATATCGCATCTCATTTCTATGTTTCATGATGAGATCTATTATTCATTGCGAGGTGTCACTTATACCTCGTATTCACTTCAAATGAATGTAAATGCGACACTTCCTTGCTGGGAAATAGCGTTTGCAGATGTCTACGTATCGAGGCAATAGTGCTCTAATGCTTCTTCAAACGCGATATCGCATCACATTTCTATGTTTCATGATAAGATATAATATCCATTCCGAAGTGTCATGTATACCTCGTATTCACATCAAATGAATGCAAATGCGACACTTCCTTGCTAGGAAGTAGCGTTTGCAGATGTCTACGTATCGAAGCAATAGAGATCTAATGCTTCTTAAAACACGATATCGCATCTCATTTCTATGTTTCATGATAAGATCTATTATTCATTGCGAAGGGCCACATATACCTCATATTCACATCAAATGAATGTAAATGCGACACTTCCTTGCTCGGAAATAGCGTTCGCAGATGTCTACATATCGAGGCAATAGTGCTCTAATGCTTCTTAAAACGCGATATCGCATCTCATTTCTATGTTTCATGATAAGATCTATTATTCATTGCGAAGGGTCACTTATACCTCGTATTCACTTCAAATTAATGTAAACGCGACACTTCCTTGCTAGGAAATAGCGTTTGCAGATGTCCACGTATCGAGGCAATAGTGCTCTAATGCTTCTTCAAACGCGATATCGCATCTCATTTCTATGTTTCATGATAAGATATAATATCCATTCCGAAGTGTCATGCATACCTCGTATACACTTCAAAAGAATGTAAATGCGACTCTGCCTTGCTAGGAAATAGCGTTTGCAGATGTGTACGTAACGTAGAAATAGTGTTCTAATGCTTCTTAAAACGGGATACCGCATCTCATTTCTATGTTTCGTAACAAGATATAATATTCATTGCGAAGTGTCATGTATTCCTTGCATTCACATCTAAAGAATGTAAATGCGACACTTCCTTGCTAGGTAATAGCGTTTGCAAATGTCTACGTATCGAGGCAATAGTGCTCTAATGCTTCTTAAAACCGCGATATCGCATCTCATTTCTATGCTTGATGATAAGATATAATATCCATTCCGAATTGTCATGTATACCTCGTATTCACTTCAAATGAATGTAAATGCGACTCTGCCTTGCTAGGAAATAGCGTTTGCAGATGTGTACGTAACGTAGAAATAGTGTTCTAATGCTTCTCAAAGCGCGATATCGCATCTCATTTCTATGTTTCATGATATGATCTATTATTCATTGCGAAGTGTCACTTATACCTCGTATTCACTTCAAAAGAATGTAAATGCGACACTTCCTTGCTAGGAAATAGCGTTTGCAGATGTCTACATATCGCGGCAATAGTGCTCTAATGCTTCTTAGAACGCGATATCGCATCTCATTTCTATGTTTCATGATAAGATCTATTATTCATTGCGAAGTGTCACTTATACCTCGTATTCGCTTCAAATGAATGTAAATGCGACACTTCCTTGCTAGGACATAGCGTTTGCAGATGTTTACGTATCACGGGCAATAGTGCTCTAATGTTTCTTAAAACGCGATATAGCATCTCATTTCTATGTTTCATGATAAGATATAATTCCATTCCGAAGTGTCATGTATACCTCGTATTCACTTCAAAATAATGTAAATGCGACACTTCCTTGCTAGGTAATAACGTTTGCAAATGTCTACGTATCGAAGCAATAGTGTTCTAAAGCTTCTTAAAACACGATATCGCATCTCATTTCTATGTTTCATGATAAGATCTATTATTCATTGCGAAGTGTCACTTATACCTCGTACTCTCTT
>NW_027490763.1:0-56977 GCF_050948175.1 Xylocopa sonorina | reverse complement strand
AATCGCGTTTTAAGAGTTATAAGAGGTCTATTGCTACGATACGTAGACATCTGCAATCGCTGTTTCCTTGCAAGGAAGTGTCGCATTTACTTTCATTTGAATCGTAGACGAGGAATGCATAACACTTCGCAATGTACATTATATCTTACCATGGTACATAGAAATGACATGCGATATCGCGTTTTATGAAGCATTGGAACACTATTGCTACGATAGGTAGACATCTGCAAATGCTATTTCCTTGCAAGGAGGTATCGCATTTACTTTCATTTGAATCGTAGACGAGGAATGCAGAACACTTCGCAATGAATATTATATCTTACCATGAAACATAGAAATGAGATGCGATATCGCGTTTTAAGAAGCATTAGAACTCTATTGCTACGATACGTAGACATCTGCAAACGCTATTTCCTTGCAAGGAAGTGTCGCATTTACATTCATTTGAAGTGTAGTCGAGGAATACATAACACTTCGCAAATCATATTATATCATACCATGAAACATAGAAATGAGATGCGATATCGCCGTTTTAGGAAGCATTAGAAATCTATTGCTACGATACGTAGACATCTGCAAACGCTATTTCCTAGCGAGGAAGTATCGCATTCACATTCATTTGAAGTGCAGACGAGGTATACATAACACTTCGCAAATCATGTTATATCTTACCATGAAACATAGAAATGAGATGCGATATCGCGTTTTAAGAAGCATTTGAACTCTATTGCTTCGATACGTAGACATCTGCAAACGCTATTTCCTTGCAAGGAAGTGTCGCATTTACATTCATTTGAAGTGTAGACGAGGAGTACATGACACTTCGCAAATCATATTATATCTTACCATGAAACATAGAAATGAGATGCGATATCGCGTTTTAAGAAGCATTTGAACTCAATTGCTTCGATACGTAGACATCTGCAAACGCTGTTTCCTTGCAAGGAAGTGTCGCATTTACATTCATTTGAAGTGTAGACGAGGAATACATAACACTTCTCAAATCATATTATATCTTACCATGAAACATAGAAGTGAGATGCGATATCGCGTTTTAAGAAGCATTAGAACTCTATTGCTACGATAGGTAGACATCTGCAATCGCTATTTCCTTGCAGGGAAGTGTCGCATTTACATTCATTTGAAGTGTAGACGAGGAATACATAACACTTCGCAAATCATATTATATCTTACCATGAAACATAGAAATGAGATGCGATATCGCCGTTTTAAGAAGCATTAGAAATCTATTGCTACGATACGTAGACATCTGCAAACACTATTTCCTAGCGAGGAAGTATCACCATTCATATTCATTTGAAGTGTAGACGAGGAATGCATAACTCTTCGCAATGTATATTATATCTTATCATGAAACATATATATGAGATGCAATATCTCGTTTTAAGAAGCATTTGAACTCTATTGCTTCGATACGTAGTCATCTGCAAACGCTATTTCCTTGCAAGGAAGTGTCGCATTCACATTCATTTGAAGTGTAGACGAGGAATACATGACACTTCGCAAATCATATTATATCTTACCATGAAACATAGAAATGAGATGCGATATCGCGTTCTAAGAAGCATTAGAAATCCATTGCTACGATTCGTAGACATCTGCAAATGCTATTTCCTTGCAAGGAAGTGTCGCATTTACATTCATTTGATGTGTAGACGAGGAACACATAACACTTCGCAAATCATATTATATCTTACCATGAAACATAGAAATGAGATGCGATATCGCTTTGTAAGAAGCATTAGAACTCTATTGCTTCGATACGTAGACATCTGCAAACGCTATTTCCTTGCAAGGAAGTGTCGCATTTACATTCACTTGAAGTGTAGGCGAGGAATACATAGCACTTCGCAAATCATATTATACCTTACCATGAAACATGGAAATGAGATGCGAAATCGCGTTTTAAGAATTATAAGAGCTCTATTGCTACGATACGTAGACATCTGCAAACGCTATTTCCTTGCAAGGAAGTGTCTCATTTACATTCATTTGAGGTGTAGACGAGGAATACATAACACTTCGCAAATCATATTATATCTTACCATGAAACATAGAAATGAGATGCGATATCGCGTTTTAAGAAGCATTTGAACTCTATTGCTACGATACGTAGACATCTGCAAACGCTATTTCCTTGCAAGGAAGTGTCGCATTTACTTTCATTTGAATCGTAGACGAGGAATGCATAACACTTCGCAATGTATATTAAATCTTATCATGAAACATAGATATGAGATGCAATATCTCGTTTTAAGAAGCATTTGAACTCTATTGCTTCGATACGTAGACATCTGCAAACGCTATTTCCCTGCAAGGAAGTGACGCATTTACATTCATTTGAGGTGTAGACGAGGAATACATAACACTTCGCAAATCATATTATATCTTACCATGAAACATAGAAATGAGATGCGATATCGCGATTTAAGAAGCTTTAGAACACTATTGCTTCGATACGTAGACATCTGCAAACGCTATTTCCTAGCAAGGAAGTGTCGCATTTACATTCATTTGAAGTGTAGACGAGGAATACATGATACTTAGCAAATCATATTATATCTTACCATGAAACATAGAAATGAGATGCGATATCGCGTTTTGAGAAGCATTAGAAATCTATTGCTACGATACGTACACATCTGCAAACGCTATTTCCTTGCAAGGAAGTGTTGCATTTACTTTCATTTGAATCGTAGACGAGGAATGCATAACACTTCGCAATGTATATTATATCTTATCATGAAACATAGATATGAGATGCAATATCTCGTTTTAAGAATCATAAGAACTCTATTGTTACGATACGTAGACATCTGCAAACGCTATTTCCTTGCAAGGAAGTGTCGCATTTACTTTCATTTGAATCGTAGACGAGGAATGCATAACACTTCGCAATGAATATTATATCTTATCATGAAACATAGATATGAGATGCAGTATCTCGTTTTAAGAAGCATTTGAACTCTATTGCTTCGATACGTAGACATTTGCAAACGCAATTTCCTTACAAGGAAGTGTCGCATTTACATTAATTTGAAGTGTAGACGAGGAATACATAACACTTCGCAAATCATATTACATCTTACCATGAAACATAGAAATGAGATGCGATATCGCGTTTTAAGAAGCATTAAAACTCTATTGCTTCTATACGTAGACATCTGCAAACGCTATTTCCTTGCAAGGAAGTGTCGCATTTACATTCATTTGAAGTGTAGACGAGGAATACATGACACTTCGCAAATCATATTATATCTTACCATGAAACATAGAAATGAGATGCGATATCGCGTTTTAAGAAGCATTAGAACTCTATTGCTACGATACGTAGACATCTGCAAACGCTATTTCCTTGGAAGGAAGTGTCGCATTTACATTCATTTGAACTGTAGACGAGGAATACATGACACTTCGCAAATCATATTATATCATACCATGAAACCTAGAAATGAGATGCGATATTGCGTTCTAAGAAGCATTAGAAATCCATTGCTACGATACGTAGACATCTGCAAAGGCTATTTCCTTGCAAGGAAGTGTCGCATTTACATTCACTTGAAGTGTAGGCGAGGAATACATAACACTTCGCAAATCATATTATACCTTACCATGAAACATAGAAATGAGATGCGAAATCGCGTTTTAAGAATTATAAGAGCTCTATTGCTACGATACGTAGACATCTGCAATCGCTGTTTCCTTGCAAGGAAGTGTCGCATTTACTTTCATTTGAATCGTAGACGAGGAATGCATAACACTTCGCAATGAATATTATATCTTACCATGAAACATAGAAATGAGATGCGATATCGCGTTTTAAGAAGCATTAGAACTCTATTGCTACGATAGGTAGACATCTGCAAACGCTATTTCCTTGCAAGGAAGTGTCGTATTTACATTGATTTGAAGTGTAGACGAGGAGTACATAACACTTCGCAAATCATATTATATCTTACCATGAATCATAGAAATGAGATGCGATATCGCGTTTTAAGTATCATAAGAAGTCTATTGTTACGATACGTAGACATCTGCAAACGCTATTTCCTTGGAAGGAAGTGTCGCATTTACGTTCATTTGAATCGTAGACGAGGAATGCATAACACTTCGCAAATCATATTATATCTTACCATGAAACATAGAAATGAGATGCGATATCGCGTTTTAAGAAGCATTTGAACTATATTGCTTCGATACGTAGACATTTGCAAACGCTATTTCCCTGCAAGGAAGTGCCGCATTTACATTCATTTGAAGTGTAGACGAGGAATACATGACACTTCGCAAATCATATTATATCTTACCATGAAACATAGAAATGAGATGCGATATCGCGTTTTAAGAAGCATTAGATTACTAATGCTACGATAGGCAGATATTTGCAAACGCTATTTCCTTGCAAGGAAGTGTCGTATTTACATTCATTTGAAGTGTAGACGAGGAATACATGACACTTCGCAAATCATATTATATCTTACCATGAAACATAGAAATGAGATGCGATATCGCGTTTTAAGAAGCATTAGATTACTAATGCTACGATAGGCAGATATTTGCAAACGCTATTTCCCTGCAAGGAAGTGCCGCATTTACATTCATTTGAAGTGTAGACGAGGAATACATGACACTTCGCAAATCATATTATATCTTACCATGAAACATAGAAATGAGATGCGATATCGCGTTTTAAGAAGCATTAGATTACTAATGCTACGATAGGCAGATATTTGCAAACGCTATTTCCTTGCAAGGAAGTGTCGCATTTACTTTCATTTGAATCGTAGACGAGGAATGCATAACACTTCGCAATGAATATTATATCTTATCATGAAACATAGATATGAGATGCAGTATCTCGTTTTAAGAAGCATTTGAACTCTATTGCTTCAATACGTAGACATCTGCAAACGCTATTTCCATGCAAGTAAGTGTCGCATTTACTTTCATTTGAACCGTAGACGAGGAATGCATAACACTTCGCAATGAATATTATATCTTATCATGAAACATAGATATGAGATGCAGTATCTCGTTTTAAGAAGCATTTGAACTCTATTGCTTCGATACGTAGACATCTGCAAACGCTATTTCCTTGGAAGGAAGTGTCGCATTTACGTTCATTTGAATCGTAGACGAGGAATGCATAACACTTCGCAAATCATATTATATCTTACCATGAAACATAGAAATGAGATGCGATATCGCGTTTTAAGAAGCATTTGAACTCTATTGCTACGATACGTAGACATCTGCAAACGCTATTTCCTTGCAAGGAAGTGTCGCATTTACTTTCATTTGAATCGTAGACGAGGAATGCATAACACTTCGCAAATGATATTATATTTTACCATGAAACATAGAAATGAGATGCGATATCGCGTTCTAAGAAGCATTAGAAATCCATTGCTACGATAGGCAGATATTTGCAAACGCTATTTCCTTGCAAGGAAGTGTCGTATTTACATTCATTTGAAGTGTAGACGAGGAATACATAACACTTCGCAAATCATATTATATCTTACCATGAAACATAGAAATGAGATGCGATATCGCGTTTCAAGAATCATAAGAACTCTATTGTTATGATACGTAGACATCTGCAAACGCTATTTCCTTGCAAGGAAGTGTCGCATTTACTTTCATTTGAATCGTAGACGAGGAATGCATAACACTTCGCAATGAATATTATATCTTATCATGAAACATAGATATGAGATGCAGTATCTCGTTTTAAGAAGCATTTGAACTCTATTGCTTCGATACGTAGACATTTGCAAACGCAATTTCCTTACAAGGAAGTGTCGCATTTACATTAATTTGAAGTGTAGACGAGGAATACATAACACTTCGCAAATCATATTACATCTTACCATGAAACATAGAAATGAGATGCGATATCGCGTTTTAAGAAGCATTAAAACTCTATTGCTTCTATACGTAGACATCTGCAAACGCTATTTCCTTGCAAGGAAGTGTCGCATTTACATTCATTTGAAGTGTAGACGAGGAATACATGACACTTCGCAAATCATATTATATCTTACCATGAAACATAGAAATGAGATGCGATATCGCGTTTTAAGAAGCATTAGAACTCTATTGCTACGATACGTAGACATCTGCAAACGCTATTTCCTTGGAAGGAAGTGTCGCATTTACATTCATTTGAACTGTAGACGAGGAATACATGACACTTCGCAAATCATATTATATCATACCATGAAACCTAGAAATGAGATGCGATATTGCGTTCTAAGAAGCATTAGAAATCCATTGCTACGATACGTAGACATCTGCAAAGGCTATTTCCTTGCAAGGAAGTGTCGCATTTACATTCACTTGAAGTGTAGGCGAGGAATACATAACACTTCGCAAATCATATTATACCTTACCATGAAACATAGAAATGAGATGCGAAATCGCGTTTTAAGAATTATAAGAGCTCTATTGCTACGATACGTAGACATCTGCAATCGCTGTTTCCTTGCAAGGAAGTGTCGCATTTACTTTCATTTGAATCGTAGACGAGGAATGCATAACACTTCGCAATGAATATTATATCTTACCATGATACATAGAAATGAGATGCGATATCGCGTTTTATGAAGCATTAGAACACTATTGCTACGATAGGTAGACATCTGCAAATGCTATTTCCTTGCAAGGAAGTATCGCATTTACTTTCATTTGAATCGTAGACGAGGAATGCATAACACTTCGCAATGAATATTATATCTTACCATGAAACATAGAAATGAGATGCGATATCGCGTTTTAAGAAGCATTAGAACTCTATTGCTACGATAGGTAGACATCTGCAAACGCTATTTCCTTGCAAGGAAGTGTCGTATTTACATTGATTTGAAGTGTAGACGAGGAGTACATAACACTTCGCAAATCATATTATATCTTACCATGAATCATAGAAATGAGATGCGATATCGCGTTTTAAGTATCATAAGAAGTCTATTGTTACGATACGTAGACATCTGCAAACGCTATTTCCTTGGAAGGAAGTGTCGCATTTACGTTCATTTGAATCGTAGACGAGGAATGCATAACACTTCGCAAATCATATTATATCTTACCATGAAACATAGAAATGAGATGCGATATCGCGTTTTAAGAAGCATTTGAACTATATTGCTTCGATACGTAGACATTTGCAAACGCTATTTCCCTGCAAGGAAGTGCCGCATTTACATTCATTTGAAGTGTAGACGAGGAATACATGACACTTCGCAAATCATATTATATCTTACCATGAAACATAGAAATGAGATGCGATATCGCGTTTTAAGAAGCATTAGATTACTAATGCTACGATAGGCAGATATTTGCAAACGCTATTTCCTTGCAAGGAAGTGTCGTATTTACATTCATTTGAAGTGTAGACGAGGAATACATGACACTTCGCAAATCATATTATATCTTACCATGAAACATAGAAATGAGATGCGATATCGCGTTTTAAGAAGCATTAGATTACTAATGCTACGATAGGCAGATATTTGCAAACGCTATTTCCCTGCAAGGAAGTGCCGCATTTACATTCATTTGAAGTGTAGACGAGGAATACATGACACTTCGCAAATCATATTATATCTTACCATGAAACATAGAAATGAGATGCGATATCGCGTTTTAAGAAGCATTAGATTACTAATGCTACGATAGGCAGATATTTGCAAACGCTATTTCCTTGCAAGGAAGTGTCGCATTTACTTTCATTTGAATCGTAGACGAGGAATGCATAACACTTCGCAATGAATATTATATCTTATCATGAAACATAGATATGAGATGCAGTATCTCGTTTTAAGAAGCATTTGAACTCTATTGCTTCAATACGTAGACATCTGCAAACGCTATTTCCATGCAAGTAAGTGTCGCATTTACTTTCATTTGAACCGTAGACGAGGAATGCATAACACTTCGCAATGAATATTATATCTTATCATGAAACATAGATATGAGATGCAGTATCTCGTTTTAAGAAGCATTTGAACTCTATTGCTTCGATACGTAGACATCTGCAAACGCAATTTCCTTACAAGGAAGTGTCGCATTTACATTAGTTTGAAGTGTAGACGAGGAATACATAACACTTCGCAAATCATATTACATCTTACCATGAAACATAGAAATGAGATGCGATATCGCGTTTTAAGAAGCATTAAAACTCTATTGCTTCTATACGTAGACATCTGCAAACGCTATTTCCTTGCAAGGAAGTGTCGCATTTACATTCATTTGAAGTGTAGACGAGGAATACATGACACTTCGCAAATCATATTATATCTTACCATGAAACATAGAAATGAGATGCGATATCGCGTTTTAAGAAGCATTAGAACTCTATTGCTACGATACGTAGATATCTGCAAACGCTATTTCCTTGGAATGAAGTGTCGCATTTACATTCATTTGAAGTGTAGACGAGGAATACATGACACTTCGCAAATCATATTATATAATACCATGAAACCTAGAAATGAGATGCGATATTGCGTTCTAAGAAGCATTAGAAATCCATTGCTACGATACGTAGACATCTGCAAAGGCTATTTCCTTGCAAGGAAGTGTCGCATTTACATTCACTTGAAGTGTAGGCGAGGAATACATAACACTTCGCAAATCATATTATACCTTACCATGAAACATAGGAATGAGATGCGAAATCGCGTTTTAAGAATTATAAGAGCTCTATTGCTACGATACGTAGACATCTGCAATCGCTGTTTCCTTGCAAGGAAGTGTCGCATTTACTTTCATTTGAATCGTAGACGAGGAATGCATAACACTTCGCAATGAATATTATATCTTACCATGATACATAGAAATGAGATGCGATATCGCGTTTTATGAAGCATTAGAACACTATTGCTACGATAGGTAGACATCTGCAAATGCTATTTCCTTGCAAGGAAGTATCGCATTTACTTTCATTTGAATCGTAGACGAGGAATGCATAACACTTCGCAATGAATATTATATCTTACCATGAAACATAGAAATGAGATGCGATATCGCGTTTTAAGAAGCATTAGAACTCTATTGCTACGATAGGTAGATATCTGCAAACGCTATTTCCTTGCAAGGAAGTGTCGTATTTACATTGATTTGAAGTGTAGACGAGGAATACATAACACTTCGCAAATCATATTATATCTTACCATGAATCATAGAAATGAGATGCGATATCGCGTTTTAAGTATCATAAGAAGTCTATTGTTACGATACGTAGACATCTGCAAACGCTATTTCCTTGGAAGGAAGTGTCGCATTTACGTTCATTTGAATCGTAGACGAGGAATGCATAACACTTCGCAAATCATATTATATCTTACCATGAAACATAGAAATGAGATGCGATATCGCGTTTTAAGAAGCATTTGAACTCTATTGCTACGATACGTAGACATCTGCAAACGCTATTTCCTTGCAAGGAAGTGTCGCATTTACTTTCATTTGAATCGTAGACGAGGAATGCATAACACTTCGCAAATGATATTATATTTTACCATGAAACATAGAAATGAGATGCGATATCGCGTTCTAAGAAGCATTAGAAATCCATTGCTACGATAGGCAGATATTTGCAAACGCTATTTCCTTGCAAGGAAGTGTCGTATTTACATTCATTTGAAGTGTAGACGAGGAATACATAACACTTCGCAAATCATATTATATCTTACCATGAAACATAGAAATGAGATGCGATATCGCGTTTCAAGAATCATAAGAACTCTATTGTTATGATACGTAGACATCTGCAAACGCTATTTCCTTGCAAGGAAGTGTCGCATTTACTTTCATTTGAATCGTAGACGAGGAATGCATAACACTTCGCAATGAATATTATATCTTATCATGAAACATAGATATGAGATGCAGTATCTCGTTTTAAGAAGCATTTGAACTCTATTGCTTCAATACGTAGACATCTGCAAACGCTATTTCCATGCAAGTAAGTGTCGCATTTACTTTCATTTGAACCGTAGACGAGGAATGCATAACACTTCGCAATGAATATTATATCTTATCATGAAACATAGATATGAGATGCAGTATCTCGTTTTAAGAAGCATTTGAACTCTATTGCTTCGATACGTAGACATCTGCAAACGCAATTTCCTTACAAGGAAGTGTCGCATTTACATTAGTTTGAAGTGTAGACGAGGAATACATAACACTTCGCAAATCATATTACATCTTACCATGAAACATAGAAATGAGATGCGATATCGCGTTTTAAGAAGCATTAAAACTCTATTGCTTCTATACGTAGACATCTGCAAACGCTATTTCCTTGCAAGGAAGTGTCGCATTTACATTCATTTGAAGTGTAGACGAGGAATACATGACACTTCGCAAATCATATTATAGCTTACCATGAAACATAGAAATGAGATGCGATATCGCGTTTTAAGAAGCATTAGAACTCTATTGCTACGATACGTAGATATCTGCAAACGCTATTTCCTTGGAATGAAGTGTCGCATTTACATTCATTTGAAGTGTAGACGAGGAATACATGACACTTCGCAAATCATATTATATCATACCATGAAACCTAGAAATGAGATGCGATATTGCGTTCTAAGAAGCATTAGAAATCCATTGCTACGATACGTAGACATCTGCAAAGGCTATTTCCTTGCAAGGAAGTGTCGCATTTACATTCACTTGAAGTGTAGGCGAGGAATACATAACACTTCGCAAATCATATTATACCTTACCATGAAACATAGAAATGAGATGCGATATCGCGTTTCAAGAATCATAAGAACTCTATTGTTACGATACGTAGACATCTGCAAACGCTATTTCCTTGCAAGGAAGTGTCGCATTTACTTTCATTTGAATCGTAGACGAGGAATGCATAACACTTCGCAAATCATATTATATTTTACCATGAAACATAGAAATGAGGTGCGATATCGCGTTCTAAGAAGCATTAGAAATCCATTGCTACGATACGTAGACATCTGCAAATGCTATTTCCTTGCAAGGAAGTGTCGCATTTACATTCATTTGATGTGTAGACGAGGAATACATAACAGTTCGCAAATCATATTATATCTTACCATGAAACATAGAAATGAGATGCGATATCGCGTTGTAAGAACCATTAGAACTCTATTGCTTCGATACGTAGACATCTGCAAACGCTATTTCCTTGCAAGGAAGTGTCGCATTTACATTCACTTGAAGTGTAGGCGAGGAATACATAACACTTCGCAAATCATATTATACCTTTCCATGAAACATAGAAATGAGATGCGAAATCGCGTTTTAAGTATTATAAGAGCTCTATTGCTACGATACGTAGACATCTGCAAACGCTATTTCCTTGCACGGAAGTGTCGAATTTACATTCATTTGAGGTGTAGACGAGGAATACATAACACTTCGCAAATCATATTATATCTTACCATGAAACATAGAAATGAGATGCGATATCGCGTTTTAAGAAGCATTTGAACTCTATTGCTACGATACGTAGACATGTGCAAACGCTATTTCCTTGCAAGGAAGTGTCGCATTTACTTTCATTTGAATCGTAGACGAGGAATGCATAACACTTCGCAAATCATATTATATTTTACCATGAAACATAGAAATGAGGTGCGATATCGCGTTCTAAGAAGCATTAGAAATCCATTGCTACGATACGTAGACATCTGCAAATGCTATTTCCTTGCAAGGAAGTGTCGCATTTACATTCATTTGATGTGTAGACGAGGAATACATAACAGTTCGCAAATCATATTATATCTTACCATGAAACATAGAAATGAGATGCGATATCGCGTTGTAAGAACCATTAGAACTCTATTGCTTCGATACGTAGACATCTGCAAACGCTATTTCCTTGCAAGGAAGTGTCGCATTTACATTCACTTGAAGTGTAGGCGAGGAATACATAACACTTCGCAAATCATATTATACC
This sequence comes from Xylocopa sonorina, assembly GCF_050948175.1. Lineage (NCBI taxonomy): Eukaryota > Metazoa > Arthropoda > Insecta > Hymenoptera > Apidae > Xylocopa > Xylocopa sonorina. The sequence continues at coordinate 44,997 of NW_027490763.1, read as the reverse complement.
TTTCCATGAAACATAGAAATGAGATGCGAAATCGCGTTTTAAGTATTATAAGAGCTCTATTGCTACGATACGTAGACATCTGCAAACGCTATTTCCTTGCACGGAAGTGTCGAATTTACATTCATTTGAGGTGTAGACGAGGAATACATAACACTTCGCAAATCATATTATATCTTACCATGAAACATAGAAATGAGATGCGATATCGCGTTTTAAGAAGCATTTGAACTCTATTGCTACAATACGTAGACATCTGCAATCGCTGTTTCCTAGCAAGGAAGTGTCGCATTTACTTTCATTTGAATCGTAGACGAGGAATGCATAACACTTCACATTTAATATTATATCTTACCATGAAACATAGAAATGAGATGCGATATCGCGATTTAAGAAGCTTTAGAACACTATTGCTTCGATACGTAGACATCTGCAAACGCTGTTTCCTAGCAAGGAAGTGTCGCATTTACATTCATTTGAAGTGTAGACGAGGAATACATGATACTTAGCAAATCATATTATATCCTACCATGAAACATAGAAATGAGATGCGATATCGCTTTTTAAGAAGCATTAGAACACTATTGCTTCGATACGTAGACATCTGCAAACGCTATTTCCTTGCAAGTATGTGTCGCATTTACATTCATTTGAAGTGTAGACGAGGAATACATAACACTTCGCAAATCATATTATATCTTACCATGAAACATAGAAATGAGATGCGATATCGCGTTTTAAGAAGAATTAGAACTCTATTGCTACGATACGTAGACATCTGCAAACGCTATTTCCTTGGAAGGAAGTGTCGCATTTACATTCATTTGAAGTGTAGACGAGGAATACATGACACTTCGCAAATCATATTATATCATACCATGAAACCTAGAAATGAGATGCGATATTGCGTTCTAAGAAGCATTAGAAATCCATTGCTACGATACGTAGACATCTGCAAAGGCTATTTCCTTGCAAGGAAGGGTCGCATTTACATTCACTTGAAGTGTAGGCGAGGAATACATAACACTTCGCAAATCATATTATATCTTACCATGAAACATAGAAATGAGATGCGATATCGCGTTTTAAGGATTATAAGAACTCTATTGCTACGATACGTAGACATCTGCAAACGCTATTTCCTTGCAAGGAAGTGTCGCATTTACTTTCATTTGAATCGTAGACGAGGAATGCATAACACTTCGCAATGAATATTATATCTTATCATGAAACATAGATATTAGATGCAATATCTCGTTTTAAGAAGCATTGGAACTCTATTGCTACGATACCTAGACATCTGCAGACGCTATTTCCTAGCGAGGAAGTGTCGCACTCACATTCATTTGAAGTGTAGACGAGGAATACATAACACTTCGCAAATCATATTATACATTACCATGAAACATAGAAATGAGATGCGATATCGCTTTTTAAGAATCATAAGAACTCTATTGCTACGATACGTAGACATCTGCAAACGCTATTTCCTTGCAAGGAAGTGTCGCATTTACATTCATTTGAATCGTAGGCGAGGAATGCATAGCACTTCGCAATGAATATTATATCTTATCATGAAACATAGATATGAGATGCAGTATCTCGTTTTAAGAAGCATTTGAACTCTATTGCTTCGATACGTAGACATTTGCAAACGCTATTTCCTTGCAAGGAAGCTTCGCATTTACATTCATTTGAAGTGTAGACGAGGAATACATAACACTTCGCAAATCATATTACATCGTACCATGAAACATAGAAATGAGATGCGATATCGCGTTTTAAGAAGCATTAGAACTCTATTGCTACAATACCTAGACATCTGCAGACGCTATTTCCCAGCAAGGAAGTGTCGCATTTACATTCATTTGAAGTGTAGACGAGGAAGACATGACACTTCGCAAATCATATTATATCTTACCATGAAACATAGAAATGAGATGCGATATCGCGTTTTAAGAAGCATTAGAAATCTATTGCTACGATACGTGGGCAACTGCAAACGCTATTTCCTAGCGAGGAAGTGTCGCATTCACATTCATTTGAAGTGTAGACGAGGAATACATAACACTTCTCAAATCATATTATATCTTACCATGAAACATAGAAATGAGATGCGATATCGCGTTTTAAGAATCATAAGAACTCTATTGCTACGATACGTAGACATCTGCAAACGCTATTTCCTTGCAAGGAAGTGCCGCATTTACATTCATTTGAATCGTAGACGAGAAATGCATAACACTTCGCAATGAATATTATATCTTATCATGAAATATAGGTATGAGATGCAATATGTCGTTTTAAGAAGCATTTGAACTCTATTGCTTCGATACGTAGACATCTGCAAACGCTATTTCCTTGCAAGGAAGTGTCGCATTTACATTAATTTGAAGTGTAGACGAGGAATACATAACACTTCGCAAATCATATTATATCTTACCATGAAACATAGAAATGAGATGCGATATCGCGTTTTAAGAAGCATTAGAAATCTATTGCTACGATACGTAGACAACTGCAAACGCTATTTCCTAGCAAGGAAGTGTCGCATTTACATTCATTTGAATCGTAGACGAGGAATGCATAACACTTCGCAATGAATATTATATCTTATCATGAAACATAGATATGAGATGCAATATCTCGTTCTAAGAAGCATTAGAAATCTATTTCTACGATACGAAGACAACTGCAAACGCTATTTCCTAGCGAGGAAGTGTCGCATTCACATTCATTTGAAGTGTAGACGAGGAATACATAACACTTCTCAAATCAAATTATATCTTACCATGAAACATAGAAATGAGATGCGATATCGCGTTTTAAGAATCATAAGAACTCTATTGCTACGATACGTAGACATCTGCAAACGCTATTTCCTTGCAACGAAGTGTCGCATTTACATTCATTTGAATCGTAGACGAGAAATGCATAACACTTCGCAATGAATATTATATCTTATCATGAAACATAGGTATGAGATGCAATATCTCGTTTTAAGAAGCATTTGAACTCTATTGCTTCGATACGTAGACATCTGCAAACGCTATTTCCTTGCAAGGAAGTGTCGCATTTACATTCATTTGAAGTGTAGACGAGGAATACATAACACTTCGCGAATCATATTATAACTTACCATGAAACATAGAAGTGAGATGCGATATCGCGTTTTAAGAAGCATCAGAATACTATTACTACGATAGGCAGATACTTGCAAACGCTATTTCCTTGCAAGGAAGTGTCGTATTTACATTCATTTTGAAGTGTAGACGAGGAATACATGATACTTCGCAAATCATATTATATCTTACCATGAAACATAGAAATGGGGTGCGATATCGCGTTTTAAGAAGCACTAGAACTCTATTGCTACGATAGGTTGACATCTGCAGACGCTATTTCCTAACAAGGAAGTGTCGCATTTACATTCATTTGATGTGTAGACGAGGAATATGATACATGACACTTAGCAAATCATCTTATATCTTACCATGAAACATAGAAATGAGATGCGATATCGCGTTTTAAGAAGCATTAGAAAGCTATTGCTACGATACGTAGACATCTGCAAACGCTATTTCCTTGTAAGGAAGTGTCGCATTTACATTCATTTGAGGTGTAGACGAGGAAAACATAACACTTCGCAAATCATATTATATCTTACCATGAAACATAGATATGAGATGCGATATCGCGTTTTAAGAAGCATTAGAACTCTATTGCTACGATAGGTAGACATCTGCAGACGCTATTTCCTAGCGAGGAAGTGTCGCATTCACATTCATTTGAAGTGTAGACGAGGAATACATAACACTTCGCAAATCATTTTATACCTTACCATGAAACATAGAAATGAGATGCGATATCGCTTTTTAAGAATCATATGAACTCTATTGCTGCGATACGTAGACATCTACAAACGCTATTTCCTTGCAAGGAAGTGTCGCATTTACATTCATTTGAATCGTAGACGAGGAATGCATAACACTTCACAAATCATAATACATCTTACCATGAAACGTAGAAATGAGATGCGATATCGCGTTTTAAGAAGCACTAGAACTCTATTGCTACGATACCCAGATATCTGCAGACGCTATTTCCTAACAAGGAAGTGTCGCATTTACATTCATTTGAAGTGTAGACGAGGAATACATGACACTAAGCAAATCATCTTATATCTTACCATGATACATAGAAATGAGATGCGATATCGCGTTTTAAGAAGCATTAGAAAGCTATTGCTACGATACGTAGACATCTGCAAACGCTATTTCCTTGCAAGGAAGTGTCGCATTTACATTCATTTGAAGTGTAGACGAGGAATACATAACACTTCGCAAATCATATTATATCTTACCATGAAACATAGAAATGAGATGCGATATCGCGTTTTAAGAAGCATTAGAACCCTATTGCTTCGATACGTAGACATCTGCAAACGCTATTTCCTAGCAAGGAAGTGTCGCATTTACATTCATTTGAATCGTAGACGAGGAATGCATAACACTTCGCAATGAATACTATATCTTATCATGAAACATAGATATGAGATGCAATATCTCGTTTTAAGAAGCATTTGAACTCTGTTGCTTCGATACGTAGTCATCTGCAAACGCTATTTCCTAGCGAGGAAGTGTCGCATTCACATTCATTTGAAGTGTAGACGAGGAATACATCACACTTCGCAAATCATTTTATACCTTACCATGAAACATAGAAATGAGATGCGATATCGCTTTTTAAGAATCATAAGAACTCTATTGCTGCGATACGTAGACATCTGCAAACGCTATTTCCTTGCAAGGAAGTGTCGCATTTACATTCATTTGAATCGTAGACGAGGAATGCATAACACTTCACAAATCATAATACATCTTACCATGAAACGTAGAAATGAGATGCGATATCGCGTTTTAAGAAGCACTAGAACTCTATTGCTACGATACCCAGATATCTGCAGACGCTATTTCCTAACAAGGAAGTGTCGCATTTACATTCATTTGAAGTGTAGACGAGGAATACATGACACTTAGCAAATCATCTTATATCTTACCATGATACATAGAAATGAGATGCGATATCGCGTTTTAAGAAGCATTAGAAAGCTATTGCTACGATACGTAGACATCTGCAAACGCTATTTCCTTGCAAGGAAGTGTCGCATTTACATTCATTTGAAGTGTAGACGAGGAATACATAACACTTCGCAAATCATATTATATCTTACCATGAAACATAGAAATGAGATGCGATATCGCGTTTTAAGAAGCATTAGAACCCTATTGCTTCGATACGTAGACATCTGCAAACGCTATTTCCTAGCAAGGAAGTGTCGCATTTACATTCATTTGAATCGTAGACGAGGAATGCATAACACTTCGCAATGAATACTATATCTTATCATGAAACATAGATATGAGATGCAATATCTCGTTTTAAGAAGCATTTGAACTCTGTTGCTTCGATACGTAGTCATCTGCAAACGCTATTTCCTAGCGAGGAAGTGTCGCATTCACATTCATTTGAAGTGTAGACGAGGAATACATAACACTTCGCAAATCATTTTATACCTTACCATGAAACATAGAAATGAGATGCGATATCGCTTTTTAAGAATCATAAGAACTCTATTGCTGCGATACGTAGACATCTGCAAACGCTATTTCCTTGCAAGGAAGTGTCGCATTTACATTCATTTGAATCGTAGACGAGGAATGCATAACACTTCACAAATCATAATACATCTTACCATGAAACGTAGAAATGAGATGCGATATCGCGTTTTAAGAAGCACTAGAACTCTATTGCAACGATACCCAGATATCTGCAGACGCTATTTCCTAACAAGGAAGTGTCGCATTTACATTCATTTGAAGTGTAGACGAGGAATACATGACACTTAGCAAATCATCTTATATCTTACCATGATACATAGAAATGAGATGCGATATCGCGTTTTAAGAAGCATTAGAAAGCTATTGCTACGATACGTAGACATCTGCAAACGCTATTTCCTTGCAAGGAAGTGTCGCATTTACATTCATTTGAAGTGTAGACGAGGAATACATAACACTTCGCAAATCATATTATATCTTACCATGAAACATAGAAATGAGATGCGATATCGCGTTTTAAGAAGCATTAGAACCCTATTGCTTCGATACGTAGACATCTGCAAACGCTATTTCCTAGCAAGGAAGTGTCGCATTTACATTCATTTGAATCGTAGACGAGGAATGCATAACACTTCGCAATGAATACTATATCTTATCATGAAACATAGATATGAGATGCAATATCTCGTTTTAAGAAGCATTTGAACTCTGTTGCTTCGATACGTAGTCATCTGCAAACGCTATTTCCTAGCGAGGAAGTGTCGCATTCACATTCATTTGAAGTGTAGGCGAGGAATACATAACACTTCGCAAATCATTTTATACCTTACCATGAAACATAGAAATGAGATGCGATATCGCTTTTTAAGAATCATAAGAACTCTATTGCTGCGATACGTAGACATCTGCAAACGCTATTTCCTTGCAAGGAAGTGTCGCATTTACATTCATTTGAATCGTAGACGAGGAATGCATAACGCTTCACAAATCATAATACATCTTACCATGAAACGTAGAAATGAGATGCGATATCGCGTTTTAAGGAGCACTAGAACTCTATTGCTACGATACCCAGATATCTGCAGACGCTATTTCCTAACAAGGAAGTGTCGCATTTACATTCATTTGAAGTGTAGACGAGGAATACATGACACTTAGCAAATCATCTTATATCTTACCATGATACATAGAAATGAGATGCGATATCGCGTCTTAGGAAGCATTAGAAAGCTATTGCTACGATACGTAGACATCTGCAAACGCTATTTCCTTGCAAGGAAGTGTCGCATTTACATTCATTTGAAGTGTAGACGAGGAATACATAACACTTCGCAAATCATATTATATCTTACCATGAAACATAGAAATGAGATGCGATATCGCGTTTTAAGAAGCATTAGAACCCTATTGCTTCGATACGTAGACATCTGCAAACGCTATTTCCTAGCAAGGAAGTGTCGCATTTACATTCATTTGAATCGTAGACGAGGAATGCATAACACTTCGCAATGAATACTATATCTTATCATGAAACATAGATATGAGATGCAATATCTCGTTTTAAGAAGCATTTGAACTCTGTTGCTTCGATACGTAGTCATCTGCAAACGCTATTTCCTAGCGAGGAAGTGTCGCATTCACATTCACTTGAAGTGTAGGCGAGGAATACATAACACTTCGCAAATCATTTTATACCTTACCATGAAACATAGAAATGAGATGCGATATCGCTTTTTAAGAATCATAAGAACTCTATTGCTGCGATACGTAGACATCTGCAAACGCTATTTCCTTGCAAGGAAGTGTCGCATTTACATTCATTTGAATCGTAGACGAGGAATGCATAACACTTCACAAATCATAATACATCTTACCATGAAACGTAGAAATGAGATGCGATATCGCGTTTTAAGGAGCACTAGAACTCTATTGCTACGATACCCAGATATCTGCAGACGCTATTTCCTAACAAGGAAGTGTCGCATTTACATTCATTTGAAGTGTAGACGAGGAATACATGACACTTAGCAAATCATCTTATATCTTACCATGATACATAGAAATGAGATGCGATATCGCGTTTTAAGAAGCATTAGAAAGCTATTGCTACAATACGTAGACATCTGCAAACGCTATTTCCTTGCAAGGAAGTGTCGCATTTACATTCATTTGAAGTGTAGACGAGGAATACATAACACTTCGCAAATCATATTATATCTTACCATGAAACATAGAAATGAGATGCGATATCGCGTTTTAAGAAGCATTAGAACCCTATTGCTTCGATACGTAGACATCTGCAAACGCTATTTCCTAGCAAGGAAGTGTCGCATTTACATTCATTTGAATCGTAGACGAGGAATGCATAACACTTCGCAATGAATACTATATCTTATCATGAAACATAGATATGAGATGCAATATCTCGTTTTAAGAAGCATTTGAACTCTGTTGCTTCGATACGTAGACATCTGCAAACGCTATTTCCTAGCGAGGAAGTGTCGCATTCACATTCATTTGAAGTGTAGACGAGGAATACATAACACTTCGCAAATCATATTATACCTTACCATGAAACATAGAAATGAGATGCGATATCGCTTTTTAAGAATCATAAGAACTCTATTGCTACGATACGTAGACATCTGCAAACGCTATTTCCTTGCCAGGAAGTGTCGCATTTATATTCATTTGAATCGTAGGCGAGGAATGCGTAGCACTTCGCAATGAATATTATATCTTATCATGAAACATAGATATGAGATGCAGTATCTCGTTTTAGGAAGCATTTGAACTCTATTGCTTCGATACGTAGACATCTGCAAACGCAATTTCCTTACAAGGAAGTGTCGCATTTACATTAATTTGAAGTGTAGACGAGGAATACATAACACTTCGCAAATCATATTATATCTTACCATGAAACATAGAAATGAGATGCGATATCGCGTTTTAAGAAGCATTAGAAATCTATTGCTACGATACGTAGACAACTGCAAACGCTATTTCCTAGCAAGGAAGTGTCGCATTTACATTCATTTGAATCGTAGACGAGGAATGCATAACACTTCACAAATCATAATACATCTTACCATGAAACGTAGAAATGAGATGCGATATCGCGTTTTAAGGAGCACTAGAACTCTATTGCTACGATACCCAGATATCTGCAGACGCTATTTCCTAACAAGGAAGTGTCGCATTTACATTCATTTGAAGTGTAGACGAGGAATACATGACACTTAGCAAATCATCTTATATCTTACCATGATACATAGAAATGAGATGCGATATCGCGTCTTAGGAAGCATTAGAAAGCTATTGCTACGATACGTAGACATCTGCAAACGCTATTTCCTTGCAAGGAAGTGTCGCATTTACATTCATTTGAAGTGTAGACGAGGAATACATAACACTTCGCAAATCATATTATATCTTACCATGAAACATAGAAATGAGATGCGATATCGCGTTTTAAGAAGCATTAGAACCCTATTGCTTCGATACGTAGACATCTGCAAACGCTATTTCCTAGCAAGGAAGTGTCGCATTTACATTCATTTGAATCGTAGACGAGGAATGCATAACAGTTCGCAATGAATACTATATCTTATCATGAAACATAGATATGAGATGCAATATCTCGTTTTAAGAAGCATTTGAACTCTGTTGCTTCGATACGTAGTCATCTGCAAACGCTATTTCCTAGCGAGGAAGTGTCGCATTCACATTCACTTGAAGTGTAGGCGAGGAATACATAACACTTCGCAAATCATTTTATACCTTACCATGAAACATAGAAATGAGATGCGATATCGCTTTTTAAGAATCATAAGAACTCTATTGCTGCGATACGTAGACATCTGCAAACGCTATTTCCTTGCAAGGAAGTGTCGCATTTACATTCATTTGAATCGTAGACGAGGAATGCATAACACTTCACAAATCATAATACATCTTACCATGAAACGTAGAAATGAGATGCGATATCGCGTTTTAAGGAGCACTAGAACTCTATTGCTACGATACCCAGATATCTGCAGACGCTATTTCCTAACAAGGAAGTGTCGCATTTACATTCATTTGAAGTGTAGACGAGGAATACATGACACTTAGCAAATCATCTTATATCTTACCATGATACATAGAAATGAGATGCGATATCGCGTTTTAAGAAGCATTAGAAAGCTATTGCTACAATACGTAGACATCTGCAAACGCTATTTCCTTGCAAGGAAGTGTCGCATTTACATTCATTTGAAGTGTAGACGAGGAATACATAACACTTCGCAAATCATATTATATCTTACCATGAAACATAGAAATGAGATGCGATATCGCGTTTTAAGAAGCATTAGAACCCTATTGCTTCGATACGTAGACATCTGCAAACGCTATTTCCTAGCAAGGAAGTGTCGCATTTACATTCATTTGAATCGTAGACGAGGAATGCATAACACTTCGCAATGAATACTATATCTTATCATGAAACATAGATATGAGATGCAATATCTCGTTTTAAGAAGCATTTGAACTCTGTTGCTTCGATACGTAGACATCTGCAAACGCTATTTCCTAGCGAGGAAGTGTCGCATTCACATTCATTTGAAGTGTAGACGAGGAATACATAACACTTCGCAAATCATATTATACCTTACCATGAAACATAGAAATGAGATGCGATATCGCTTTTTAAGAATCATAAGAACTCTATTGCTACGATACGTAGACATCTGCAAACGCTATTTCCTTGCCAGGAAGTGTCGCATTTATATTCATTTGAATCGTAGGCGAGGAATGCGTAGCACTTCGCAATGAATATTATATCTTATCATGAAACATAGATATGAGATGCAGTATCTCGTTTTAGGAAGCATTTGAACTCTATTGCTTCGATACGTAGACATCTGCAAACGCAATTTCCTTACAAGGAAGTGTCGCATTTACATTAATTTGAAGTGTAGACGAGGAATACATAACACTTCGCAAATCATATTATATCTTACCATGAAACATAGAAATGAGATGCGATATCGCGTTTTAAGAAGCATTAGAAATCTATTGCTACGATACGTAGACAACTGCAAACGCTATTTCCTAGCAAGGAAGTGTCGCATTTACATTCATTTGAATCGTAGACGAGGAATGCATAACACTTCGCAATGAATATTATATCTTATCATGAAACATAGATATGAGATGCAATATCTCGTTCTAAGAAGCATTAGAAATCTATTTCTACGATACGTAGACAACTGCAAACGCTATTTCCTAGCGAGGAAGTGTCGCATTCACATTCATTTGAAGTGTAGACGAGGAATACATAACACTTCTCAAATCAAATTATATCTTACCATGAAACATAGAAGTGAGATGCGATATCGCGTTTTAAGAATCATAAGAACTCTATTGCTACGATACGTAGACATCTGCAAACGCTATTTCCTTGCAAGGAAGTGTCGCATTTACATTCATTTGAATCGTAGACGAGAAATGCATAACACTTCGCAATGAATATTATATCTTATCATGAAACATAGGTATGAGATGCAATTTCTCGTTTTAAGAAGCATTTGAACTCTATTGCTTCGATACGTAGACATCTGCAAACGCTATTTCCTGGCAAGGAAGTGTCGCATTTACATTCATTTGAAGTGTAGACGAGGAATACATAACACTTTGCGAATCATATTATAACTTACCATGAAACATAGAAGTGAGATGCGATATCGCGTTTTAAGAAGCATTAGAATACTATTGCTACGATAGGCAGATACATGCAAACGCTATTTCCTTGCAAGGAAGTGTCGTATTTACATTCATTTTGAAGTGTAGACGAGGAATACATGATACTTCGCAAATCATATTATATCTTACCATGAAACATAGAAATGGGGTGCGATATCGCGTTTTAAGAAGCACTAGAACTCTATTGCTACGATACCCAGATATCTGCAGACGCTATTTCCTAACAAGGAAGTGTCGCATTTACATTCATTTGAAGTGTAGACGAGGAATACATGACACTTAGCAAATCATCTTATATCTTACCATGATACATAGAAATGAGATGCGATATCGCGTTTTAAGAAGCATTAGAAAGCTATTGCTACGATACGTAGACATCTGCAAACGCTATTTCCTTGCAAGGAAGTGTCGCATTTACATTCATTTGAAGTGTAGACGAGGAATACATAACACTTCGCAAATCATATTATATCTTACCATGAAACATAGAAATGAGATGCGATATCGCGTTTTAAGAAGCATTAGAACCCTATTGCTTCGATACGTAGACATCTGCAAACGCTATTTCCTAGCAAGGAAGTGTCGCATTTACATTCATTTGAATCGTAGACGAGGAATGCATAACACTTCGCAATGAATACTATATCTTATCATGAAACATAGATATGAGATGCAATATCTCGTTTTAAGAAGCATTTGAACTCTGTTGCTTCGATACGTAGTCATCTGCAAACGCTATTTCCTAGCGAGGAAGTGTCGCATTCACATTCATTTGAAGTGTAGGCGAGGAATACATAACACTTCGCAAATCATTTTATACCTTACCATGAAACATAGAAATGAGATGCGATATCGCTTTTTAAGAATCATAAGAACTCTATTGCTGCGATACGTAGACATCTGCAAACGCTATTTCCTTGCAAGGAAGTGTCGCATTTACATTCATTTGAATCGTAGACGAGGAATGCATAACACTTCACAAATCATAATACATCTTACCATGAAACGTAGAAATGAGATGCGATATCGCGTTTTAAGGAGCACTAGAACTCTATTGCTACGATACCCAGATATCTGCAGACGCTATTTCCTAACAAGGAAGTGTCGCATTTACATTCATTTGAAGTGTAGACGAGGAATACATGACACTTAGCAAATCATCTTATATCTTACCATGATACATAGAAATGAGATGCGATATCGCGTCTTAGGAAGCATTAGAAAGCTATTGCTACGATACGTAGACATCTGCAAACGCTATTTCCTTGCAAGGAAGTGTCGCATTTACATTCATTTGAAGTGTAGACGAGGAATACATAACACTTCGCAAATCATATTATATCTTACCATGAAACATAGAAATGAGATGCGATATCGCGTTTTAAGAAGCATTAGAACCCTATTGCTTCGATACGTAGACATCTGCAAACGCTATTTCCTAGCAAGGAAGTGTCGCATTTACATTCATTTGAATCGTAGACGAGGAATGCATAACACTTCGCAATGAATACTATATCTTATCATGAAACATAGATATGAGATGCAATATCTCGTTTTAAGAAGCATTTGAACTCTGTTGCTTCGATACGTAGTCATCTGCAAACGCTATTTCCTAGCGAGGAAGTGTCGCATTCACATTCACTTGAAGTGTAGGCGAGGAATACATAACACTTCGCAAATCATTTTATACCTTACCATGAAACATAGAAATGAGATGCGATATCGCTTTTTAAGAATCATAAGAACTCTATTGCTGCGATACGTAGACATCTGCAAACGCTATTTCCTTGCAAGGAAGTGTCGCATTTACATTCATTTGAATCGTAGACGAGGAATGCATAACACTTCACAAATCATAATACATCTTACCATGAAACGTAGAAATGAGATGCGATATCGCGTTTTAAGGAGCACTAGAACTCTATTGCTACGATACCCAGATATCTGCAGACGCTATTTCCTAACAAGGAAGTGTCGCATTTACATTCATTTGAAGTGTAGACGAGGAATACATGACACTTAGCAAATCATCTTATATCTTACCATGATACATAGAAATGAGATGCGATATCGCGTTTTAAGAAGCATTAGAAAGCTATTGCTACAATACGTAGACATCTGCAAACGCTATTTCCTTGCAAGGAAGTGTCGCATTTACATTCATTTGAAGTGTAGACGAGGAATACATAACACTTCGCAAATCATATTATATCTTACCATGAAACATAGAAATGAGATGCGATATCGCGTTTTAAGAAGCATTAGAACCCTATTGCTTCGATACGTAGACATCTGCAAACGCTATTTCCTAGCAAGGAAGTGTCGCATTTACATTCATTTGAATCGTAGACGAGGAATGCATAACACTTCGCAATGAATACTATATCTTATCATGAAACATAGATATGAGATGCAATATCTCGTTTTAAGAAGCATTTGAACTCTGTTGCTTCGATACGTAGACATCTGCAAACGCTATTTCCTAGCGAGGAAGTGTCGCATTCACATTCATTTGAAGTGTAGACGAGGAATACATAACACTTCGCAAATCATATTATACCTTACCATGAAACATAGAAATGAGATGCGATATCGCTTTTTAAGAATCATAAGAACTCTATTGCTACGATACGTAGACATCTGCAAACGCTATTTCCTTGCCAGGAAGTGTCGCATTTATATTCATTTGAATCGTAGGCGAGGAATGCATAACACTTCGCAATGAATACTATATCTTATCATGAAACATAGATATGAGATGCAATATCTCGTTTTAAGAAGCATTTGAACTCTGTTGCTTCGATACGTAGTCATCTGCAAACGCTATTTCCTAGCGAGGAAGTGTCGCATTCACATTCATTTGAAGTGTAGGCGAGGAATACATAACACTTCGCAAATCATTTTATACCTTACCATGAAACATAGAAATGAGATGCGATATCGCTTTTTAAGAATCATAAGAACTCTATTGCTGCGATACGTAGACATCTGCAAACGCTATTTCCTTGCAAGGAAGTGTCGCATTTACATTCATTTGAATCGTAGACGAGGAATGCATAACACTTCACAAATCATAATACATCTTACCATGAAACGTAGAAATGAGATGCGATATCGCGTTTTAAGGAGCACTAGAACTCTATTGCTACGATACCCAGATATCTGCAGACGCTATTTCCTAACAAGGAAGTGTCGCATTTACATTCATTTGAAGTGTAGACGAGGAATACATGACACTTAGCAAATCATCTTATATCTTACCATGATACATAGAAATGAGATGCGATATCGCGTCTTAGGAAGCATTAGAAAGCTATTGCTACGATACGTAGACATCTGCAAACGCTATTTCCTTGCAAGGAAGTGTCGCATTTACATTCATTTGAAGTGTAGACGAGGAATACATAACACTTCGCAAATCATATTATATCTTACCATGAAACATAGAAATGAGATGCGATATCGCGTTTTAAGAAGCATTAGAACCCTATTGCTTCTATACGTAGACATCTGCAAACGCTATTTCCTAGCAAGGAAGTGTCGCATTTACATTCATTTGAATCGTAGACGAGGAATGCATAACACTTCGCAATGAATACTATATCTTATCATGAAACATAGATATGAGATGCAATATCTCGTTTTAAGAAGCATTTGAACTCTGTTGCTTCGTTACGTAGTCATCTGCAAACGCTATTTCCTAGCGAGGAAGTGTCGCATTCACATTCACTTGAAGTGTAGGCGAGGAATACATAACACTTCGCAAATCATTTTATACCTTACCATGAAACATAGAAATGAGATGCGATATCGCTTTTTAAGAATCATAAGAACTCTATTGCTGCGATACGTAGACATCTGCAAACGCTATTTCCTTGCAAGGAAGTGTCGCATTTACATTCATTTGAATCGTAGACGAGGAATGCATAACACTTCACAAATCATAATACATCTTACCATGAAACGTAGAAATGAGATGCGATATCGCGTTTTAAGGAGCACTAGAACTCTATTGCTACGATACCCAGATATCTGCAGACGCTATTTCCTAACAAGGAAGTGTCGCATTTACATTCATTTGAAGTGTAGACGAGGAATACATGACACTTAGCAAATCATCTTATATCTTACCATGATACATAGAAATGAGATGCGATATCGCGTTTTAAGAAGCATTAGAAAGCTATTGCTACAATACGTAGACATCTGCAAACGCTATTTCCTTGCAAGGAAGTGTCGCATTTACATTCATTTGAAGTGTAGACGAGGAATACATAACACTTCGCAAATCATATTATATCTTACCATGAAACATAGAAATGAGATGCGATATCGCGTTTTAAGAAGCATTAGAACCCTATTGCTTCGATACGTAGACATCTGCAAACGCTATTTCCTAGCAAGGAAGTGTCGCATTTACATTCATTTGAATCGTAGACGAGGAATGCATAACACTTCGCAATGAATACTATATCTTATCATGAAACATAGATATGAGATGCAATATCTCGTTTTAAGAAGCATTTGAACTCTGTTGCTTCGATACGTAGACATCTGCAAACGCTATTTCCTAGCGAGGAAGTGTCGCATTCACATTCATTTGAAGTGTAGACGAGGAATACATAACACTTCGCAAATCATATTATACCTTACCATGAAACATAGAAATGAGATGCGATATCGCTTTTTAAGAATCATAAGAACTCTATTGCTACGATACGTAGACATCTGCAAACGCTATTTCCTTGCCAGGAAGTGTCGCATTTATATTCATTTGAATCGTAGGCGAGGAATGCGTAGCACTTCGCAATGAATATTATATCTTATCATGAAACATAGATATGAGATGCAGTATCTCGTTTTAGGAAGCATTTGAACTCTATTGCTTCGATACGTAGACATCTGCAAACGCAATTTCCTTACAAGGAAGTGTCGCATTTACATTAATTTGAAGTGTAGACGAGGAATACATAACACTTCGCAAATCATATTATATCTTACCATGAAACATAGAAATGAGATGCGATATCGCGTTTTAAGAAGCATTAGAAATCTATTGCTACGATACGTAGACAACTGCAAACGCTATTTCCTAGCAAGGAAGTGTCGCATTTACATTCATTTGAATCGTAGACGAGGAATGCATAACACTTCGCAATGAATATTATATCTTATCATGAAACATAGATATGAGATGCAATATCTCGTTCTAAGAAGCATTAGAAATCTATTTCTACGATACGTAGACAACTGCAAACGCTATTTCCTAGCGAGGAAGTGTCGCATTGACATTCATTTGAAGTGTAGACGAGGAATACATAACACTTCTCAAATCAAATTATATCTTACCATGAAACATAGAAGTGAGATGCGATATCGCGTTTTAAGAATCATAAGAACTCTATTGCTACGATACGTAGACATCTGCAAACGCTATTTCCTTGCAAGGAAGTGTCGCATTTACATTCATTTGAATCGTAGACGAGAAATGCATAACACTTCGCAATGAATATTATATCTTATCATGAAACATAGGTATGAGATGCAATTTCTCGTTTTAAGAAGCATTTGAACTCTATTGCTTCGATACGTAGACATCTGCAAACGCTATTTCCTGGCAAGGAAGTGTCGCATTTACATTCATTTGAAGTGTAGACGAGGAATACATAACACTTCGCGAATCATATTATAACTTACCATGAAACATAGAAGTGAGATGCGATATCGCGTTTTAAGAAGCATTAGAATACTATTGCTACGATAGGCAGATACATGCAAACGCTATTTCCTTGCAAGGAAGTGTCGTATTTACATTCATTTTGAAGTGTAGACGAGGAATACATGATACTTCGCAAATCATATTATATCTTACCATGAAACATAGAAATGGGGTGCGATATCGCGTTTTAAGAAGCACTAGAACTCTATTGCTACGATAGGTTGACATCTGCAGACGCTATTTCCTAACAAGGAAGTGTCGCATTTACATTCATTTGATGTGTAGACGAGGAATATTATACATGACACTTAGCAAATCATCTTATATCTTACCATGAAACATAGAAATGAGATGCGATATCGCGTTTTAAGAAGCATTAGAAAGCTATTGCTACGATACGTAGACATCTGCAAACGCTACTTCCTAGCGAGGAAGTATCGCATTCACATTCATTTGAAGTGTAGACGAGGAATACATGACACTTCGCAAATCATGTTGTATCTTACCATGGAACATAGAAATGAGATGCGATATCGCGTTTTAGGAAGCATTAGAAAGCTATTGCTACGATACGTAGACATCTGCAAACGCTATTTCCTTGTAAGGAAGTGTCGCATTTACATTCATTTGAGGTGTAGACGAGGAAAACATAACACTTCGCAAATCATATTATATCTTACCATGAAACATAGATATGAGATGCGATATCGCGTTTTAAGAAGCATTAGAACTCTATTGCTACGATAGGTAGACATCTGCAGACGCTATTTCCTAGCGAGGAAGTGTCGCATTCACATTCATTTGAAGTGTAGACGAGGAATACATAACACTTCGCAAATCATTTTATACCTTACCATGAAACATAGAAATGAGATGCGATATCGCTTTTTAAGAATCATAAGAACTCTATTGCTGCGATACGTAGACATCTGCAAACGCTATTTCCTTGCAAGGAAGTGTCGCATTTACATTCATTTGAATCGTAGACGAGGAATGCATAACACTTCACAAATCATAATACATCTTACCTTGAAACGTAGAAATGAGATGCGATATCGCGTTTTAAGAAGCACTAGAACTCTATTGCTACGATACCCAGATATCTGCAGACGCTATTTCCTAACAAGGAAGTGTCGCATTTACATTCATTTGAAGTGTAGACGAGGAATACATGACACTTAGCAAATCATCTTATATCTTACCATGATACATAGAAATGAGATGCGATATCGCGTTTTAAGAAGCATTAGAAAGCTATTGCTACGATACGTAGACATCTGCAAACGCTATTTCCTTGCAAGGAAGTGTCGCATTTACATTCATTTGAAGTGTAGACGAGGAATACATAACACTTCGCAAATCATATTATATCTTACCATGAAACATAGAAATGAGATGCGATATCGCGTTTTAAGAAGCATTAGAACCCTATTGCTTCGATACGTAGACATCTGCAAACGCTATTTCCTAGCAAGGAAGTGTCGCATTTACATTCATTTGAATCGTAGACGAGGAATGCATAACACTTCGCAATGAATACTATATCTTATCATGAAACATAGATATGAGATGCAATATCTCGTTTTAAGAAGCATTTGAACTCTGTTGCTTCGATACGTAGTCATCTGCAAACGCTATTTCCTAGCGAGGAAGTGTCGCATTCACATTCATTTGAAGTGTAGACGAGGAATACATAACACTTCGCAAATCATTTTATACCTTACCATGAAACATAGAAATGAGATGCGATATCGCTTTTTAAGAATCATAAGAACTCTATTGCTGCGATACGTAGACATCTGCAAACGCTATTTCCTTGCAAGGAAGTGTCGCATTTACATTCATTTGAATCGTAGACGAGGAAAACATAACACTTCGCAAATCATATTATATCTTACCATGAAACATAGATATGAGATGCGATATCGCGTTTTAAGAAGCATTAGATCTCTATTGCTACGATAGGTAGACATCTGCAGACGCTATTTCCTAGCGAGGAAGTGTCGCATTCACATTCATTTGAAGTGTAGACGAGGAATACATAACACTTCGCAAATCATTTTATACCTTACCATGAAACATAGAAATGAGATGCGATATCGCTTTTTAAGAATCATGAGAACTCTATTGCTGCGATACGTAGACATCTGCAAACGCTATTTCCTTGCAAGGAAGTGTCGCATTTACATTCATTTGAAGTGTAGACGAGGAATACATAACACTTCGCAAATCATATTATATCTTACCATGAAACATAGAAATGAGATGCGATATCGCGTTTTAAGAAGCATTAGAAACCTATTGCTTCGATACGTAGACATCTGCAAACGCTATTTCCTAGCAAGGAAGTGTCGCATTTACATTCATTTGAATCGTAGACGAGGAATGCATAACACTTCGCAATGAATATTATATCTTATCATGAAACATAGGTATGAGATGCAATATCTCGTTTTAAGAAGCACTTGAACTCTACTGCTTCGATACGTAGACATCTGCAAACGCTATTTCCTTGCAAGGAAGTGTCGCATTTACATTCATTTGAAGTGTAGACGAGGAATACATAACAATTCGCAAATCATTTTATACCTTACCATGAAACATAGAAATGAGATGCGATATCGCTTTTTAAGAATCATAAGAACTCTATTGCTGCGATACGTAGACATCTGCAAACGCTATTTCCTTGCAAGGAAGTGTCGCATTTACATTCATTTGAATCGTAGACGAGGAATGCATAACACTTCACAAATCATAATACATCTTACCATGAAACGTAGAAATGAGATGCGATATCGCGTTTTAAGAAGCACTAGAACTCTATTGCTACGATACCCAGATATCTGCAGACGCTATTTCCTAACAAGGAAGTGTCGCATTTACATTCATTTGAAGTGTAGACGAGGAATACATGACACTTAGCAAATCATCTTATATCTTACCATGATACATAGAAATGAGATGCGATATCGCGTTTTAAGAAGCATTAGAAAGCTATTGCTACGATACGTAGACATCTGCAAACGCTATTTCCTTGCAAGGAAGTGTCGCATTTACATTCATTTGAGGTGTAGACGAGGAATACATAACACTTCGCAAATCATATTATATCTTACCATGAAACATAGAAATGAGATGCGATATCGCGTTTTAAGAAGCATTAGAACCCTATTGCTTCGATACGTAGACATCTGCAAACGCTATTTCCTTGCCAGGAAGTGTCGCATTTACATTCATTTGAATCGTAGGCGAGGAATGCGTAGCACTTCGCAATGAATATTATATCTTATCATGAAACATAGATATGAGATGCAGTATCTCGTTTTAGGAAGCATTTGAACTCTATTGCTTCGATACGTAGACATCTGCAAACGCAATTTCCTTACAAGGAAGTGTCGCATTTACATTAATTTGAAGTGTAGACGAGGAATACATAACACTTCGCAAATCATATTATATCTTACCATGAAACATAGAAATGAGATGCGATATCGCGTTTTAAGAAGCATTAGAAATCTATTGCTACGATACGTAGACAACTGCAAACGCTATTTCCTAGCAAGGAAGTGTCGCATTTACATTCATTTGAATCGTAGACGAGGAATGCATAACACTTCGCAATGAATATTATATCTTATCATGAAACATAGATATGAGATGCAATATCTCGTTCTAAGAAGCATTAGAAATCTATTTCTACGATACGTAGACAACTGCAAACGCTATTTCCTAGCGAGGAAGTGTCGCATTCACATTCATTTGAAGTGTAGACGAGGAATACATAACACTTCTCAAATCAAATTATATCTTACCATGAAACATAGAAGTGAGATGCGATATCGCGTTTTAAGAATCATAAGAACTCTATTGCTACGATACGTAGACATCTGCAAACGCTATTTCCTTGCAAGGAAGTGTCGCATTTACATTCATTTGAATCGTAGACGAGAAATGCATAACACTTCGCAATGAATATTATATCTTATCATGAAACATAGGTATGAGATGCAATATCTCGTTTTAAGAAGCATTTGAACTCTATTGCTTCGATACGTAGACATCTGCAAACGCTATTTCCTTGCAAGGAAGTGTCGCATTTACATTCATTTGAAGTGTAGACGAGGAATACATAACACTTCGCGAATCATATTATAACTTACCATGAAACATAGAAGTGAGATGCGATATCGCGTTTTAAGAAGCATTAGAATACTATTGCTACGATAGGCAGATACTTGCAAACGCTATTTCCTTGCAAGGAAGTGTCGTATTTACATTCATTTTGAAGTGTAGACGAGGAATACATGATACTTCGCAAATCATATTATATCTTACCATGAAACATAGAAATGGGGTGCGATATCGCGTTTTAAGAAGCACTAGAACTCTATTGCTACGATAGGTTGACATCTGCAGACGCTATTTCCTAACAAGGAAGTGTCGCATTTACATTCATTTGATGTGTAGACGAGGAATATGATACATGACACTTAGCAAATCATCTTATATCTTACCATGAAACATAGAAATGAGATGCGATATCGCGTTTTAAGAAGCATTAGAAAGCTATTGCTACGATACGTAGACATCTGCAAACGCTACTTCCTAGCGAGGAAGTATCGCATTCACATTCATTTGAAGTGTAGACGAGGAATACATGACACTTCGCAAATCATGTTGTATCTTACCATGGAACATAGAAATGAGATGCGATATCGCGTTTTAGGAAGCATTAGAAAGCTATTGCTACGATACGTAGACATCTGCAAACGCTATTTCCTTGTAAGGAAGTGTCGCATTTACATTCATTTGAGGTGTAGACGAGGAAAACATAACACTTCGCAAATCATATTATATCTTACCATGAAACATAGAAATGAGATGCGATATCGCGTTTTAAGAAGCATTAGAACCCTATTGCTTCAATACGTAGACATCTGCAAACGCTATTTCCTAGCAAGGAAGTGTCGCATTTACATTCATTTGAATCGTAGACGAGGAATGCATAACACTTCGCAATGAATACTATATCTTATCATGAAACATAGATATGAGATGCAATATCTCGTTTTGAGGAGCATTTGAACTCTGTTGCTTCGATACGTAGACATCTGCAAACGCTATTTCCTAGCGAGGAAGTGTCGCATTCACATTCATTTGAAGTGTAGACGAGGAATACATAACACTTCGCAAATCATATTATATCTTACCATGAAACATAGAAATGAGATGCGATATCGCGTTTTAAGAAGCATTAGAACCCTATTGCTTCGATACGTAGACATCTGCAAACGCTATTTCCTAGCAAGGAAGTGTCGCATTTACATTCATTTGAATCGTAGACGAGGAATGCATAACACTTCGCAATGAATACTATATCTTATCATGAAACATAGATATGAGATGCAGTATCTCGTTTTAAGAAGCATTTGAACTCTATTGCTACAATACGTAGACATCTGCAAACGCTACTTCCTAGCGAGGAAGTATCGCATTCACATTCATTTGAAGTGTAGACGAGGAATACATGACACTTCGCAAATCATGTTGTATCTTACCATGGAACATAGAAATGAGATGCGATATCGCGTTTTAGGAAGCATTAGAAAGCTATTGCTACGATACGTAGACATCTGCAAACGCTATTTCCTTGTAAGGAAGTGTCGCATTTACATTCATTTGAGGTGTAGACGAGGAAAACATAACACTTCGCAAATCATATTATATCTTACCATGAAACATAGATATGAGATGCGATATCGCGTTTTAAGAAGCATTAGAACTCTATTGCTACGATAGGTAGACATCTGCAGACGCTATTTCCTAGCGAGGAAGTGTCGCATTCACATTCATTTGAAGTGTAGACGAGGAATACATAACACTTCGCAAATCATTTTAAACCTTACCATGAAACATAGAAATGAGATGCGATATCGCTTTTTAAGAATCATAAGAACTCTATTGCTGCGATACGTAGACATCTGCAAACGCTATTTCCTTGCAAGGAAGTGTCGCATTTACATTCATTTGAATCGTAGACGAGGAATGCATAACACTTCACAAATCATAATACATCTTACCATGAAACGTAGAAATGAGATGCGATATCGCGTTTTAAGAAGCACTAGAACTCTATTGCTACGATACCCAGATATCTGCAGACGCTATTTCCTAACAAGGAAGTGTCGCATTTACATTCATTTGAAGTGTAGACGAGGAATACATAACACTTCGCAAATCATATTATATCTTACCATGAAATATAGAAATGAGATGCGATATCGCGTTTTAAGAAGCATTAGAACCCTATTGCTTCGATACGTAGACATCTGCAAACGCTATTTCCTAGCAAGGAAGTGTCGCATTTACATTCATTTGAAGTGTAGACGAGGAATACATAACACTTCGAATATCATATTATATCTTACCATGAAACATAGAAATGAGATGCGATATCGCGTTTTAAGAAGCACTAGAACCCTATTGCTTCGATACGTAGACATCTGCAAACGCTATTTCCTAGCAAGGAAGTGTCGCATTTACATTCATTTGAATCGTAGACGAGGAATGCATAACACTTCGCAATGAATACTATATCTTATCATGAAACATAGATATGAGATGCAATATCTCGTTTTAAGAAGCATTTGAACTCTGTTGCTTCGATACGTAGACATCTGCAAACGCTATTTCCTAGCGAGGAAGAGTCGCATTCACATTCATTTGAAGTGTAGACGAGGAATACATAACACTTCGCAAATCATATTATACCTTACCATGAAACATAGAAATGAGATGCGATATCGCTTTTTAAGAATCATAAGAACTCTATTGCTACGATACGTAGACATCTGCAAACGCTATTTCCTTGCCAGGAAGTGTCGCATTTACATTCATTTGAATCGTAGGCGAGGAATGCGTAGCAATTCGCAATGAATATTATATCTTACCATGAAACATAGATATGAGATGCAGTATCTCGTTTTAAGAAGCATTTGAACTCTATTGCTTCGATACGTAGACATTTGCAAACGCTATTTCCTTGCAAGGAAGCATCGCATTTACATTCATTTGAAGTGTAGACGAGGAATACATAACACTTCGCAAATCATATTACATCTTACCATGAAACATAGAAATGAGATGCGATATCGCGTTTTAAGAAGCATTAGAACTCTATTGCTACGATACCTAGACATCTGCAGACGCTATTTCCCCGCAAGGAAGTGTCGCATTTACATTCATTTGAAGTGTAGACGAGGAAGACATGACACTTCGCAAATCATATTATATCTTACCATGAAACATAGAAATGAGATGCGATATCGCGTTTTAAGAAGCATTAGAAATCTATTGCTACGATACGTAGACAACTGCAAACTCTATTTCCTAGCAAGGAAGTGTCGCATTTACATTCATTTGAAGTGTAGACGAGGAATACATAACACTTCGCAAATCATATTACATCTTACCATGAAACATAGAAATGAGATGCGATATCGCGTTTTAAGAATCATTAGAACACTATTGCTACGATGCCTAGACATCTCCAGACGCTATTACCTGGCAAGGAAGTGTCGCATTTACATTCATTTGAAGTCTAGACGAGGAATACATAATAATTCGCAATGAATATTATATCTTATCATGAAACATAGATATGAGATGCAATATCTCGTTTTAAGAAGCATTTGAACTCTATTGCTTCGATACGTAGACATCTGCAAACGCTATTTCCTTGCAAGGAAGTGTCGCATTTACATTCATTTGAAGTGTAGACGAGGAATACATAACACTTCGCAAATCATATTATATCTTACCATAAAACATAGAAATGAGATGCGATATCGCGTTTTAAGAAGCATCAGAAATCCATTGCTACGATACGTAGACATCTGCAAACGCTATTTCCTTGCAAGGAAGTGTCGCATTTACATTCAATTGAAGTGTAGACGAGGAATACATAACACTTCGCAAATCATATTATACCTTACCATGAAACATAGAAATGAGATGCGATATCGCGTTTTAAGAAGAATTAGAACACTATTGCTACGATAGGTAGACATTTGCAAACGCTATTTCCTTGCAAGGAAGTGTCGCATTTACATTCATTTGAACCGTAGACGAGGAAAAGCATAACACTTCGCAATGAATATTATATCTTATCATGAAACATAGATATGAGATGCAATATCTCGTTTTAAGAAGCATTTGAACTCTATTGCTTCGATACGTAGACATCTGCAAACGCTATTTCCTTGCAAGGAAGTGTCGCATTTACATTCATTTGAAGTGTAGACAAGGAATACATAACACTTCGCAAATCATATTATATCTTACCATAAAACATAGAAATGAGATGCGATATCGTGTTTTAAGAAGCATCAGAAATCCATTCCTTGCAAGGAAGTGTCGCATTTACATTCGTTTGAATCGTAGACGAGGAATGCATAACAATTCGCAATGAATATTATATCCTATCATGAAACATAGATATGAGATGCAATATCTCGTTTTAAGAAGCATTTGAACTCTATTGCTACGATACCTAGACATCTGCAGACGCTATTTCCTAGCAAGGAAGTGTCGCATTTACATTCATTTGAAGTGTAGACGAGGAATACATAACACTTCGCAAATCATATTACATCTTATCATGAAACATAGAAATGAGTTGCGATATCGCGTTTTAAGAAGCATTAGAAATCTATTGCTACGATACGTAGACATCTGCAAACGCCATTTCCTTGCAAGGAAGTGTCGCATTTACATTCATTTGAATCGTAGTCGAGGAATGCATAACACTTCGCTATGAATATTATATCTTATCATAAAACATAGGTATGAGATGCAGTATCTCGTTTTAAGAAGCATTTAAACTCTATTGCTTCGATACGTAGACATCTGCAGACGCTATTTCCTAGCAAGGAAGTGTCGCATTTACTTTCATTTGAATCGTAGACGAGGAATGCATAACACTTCGCATTGAATATTATATCTTATCATGAAACATAGATATGAGATGCAGTATCTCGTTTTAAGAAGCATTTGAACTCTATTGCTTCGATACGTAGACATCTGCAAACGCTATTTCCATGCAAGGAAGTGTCGCATTTACATTCATTTGAAGCGTAGACGAGGAATACATAACACTTCGCAAATCATATTACATCTTACCATGAAACATAGAAATGAGATGCGATATCGCGTTTTAAGAAGCATTAGAAATCTATTGCTACGATACGTAGACATCTGCAAACGCTATTTCCTTGCAAGGAAGTGTCGCATTTACATTCATTTGAATCGTAGTCGAGGAATGCATAACACTTCGCTATGAATATTATATCTTATCATAAGACATAGATATGAGATGCAGTATCTCGTTTTTAGAAGCATTTAAACTCTATTGCTTCGACACGTAGACATCTGCAGACGCTATTTCCTAGCAAGGAAGTGTCGCATTTACATTCATTTGAAGTGTAGACGAGGAATACATGACACTTCGCAAATCATATTACATCTTACCATGAAACATAGAAATGAGATGCGATATCGCGTTTTAAGAAGCATTAGAACACTATTGCTGCGATACCTAGACATCTGCAGACGCTATTTCCTGGCAAGGAAGTGTCGCATTTACATTCATTTGAAGTCTAGACGAGGAATACA
The DNA here is from genome assembly GCF_050948175.1 of Xylocopa sonorina. Lineage (NCBI taxonomy): Eukaryota > Metazoa > Arthropoda > Insecta > Hymenoptera > Apidae > Xylocopa > Xylocopa sonorina. The sequence continues at coordinate 18,240 of NW_027490763.1, read as the reverse complement.
TAATAATTCGCAATGAATATTATATCTTATCATGAAACATAGATATGAGATGCAATATCTCGTTTTAAGAAGCATTTGAACTCTATTGCTTCGATACGTAGACATCTGCAAACGCTATTTCCTTGCAAGGAAGTGTCGCATTTACATTCATTTGAAGTGTAGACGAGGAATGCATAACACTTCGCAAATCATATTATATCTTACCATAAAACATAGAAATGAGATGCGATATCGCGTTTTAAGAAGCATCAGAAATCCATTGCTACGATACGTAGACATCTGCAAACGCTAATTCCTTGCAAGGAAGTGTCGCATTTACTTTCATTTGAATCGTAAACGAGGAATGCATAACACTTCGCATTGAATATTATATCTTATCATGAAACATAGATATGAGATGCAGTATCTCGTTTTAAGAAGCATTTGAACTCTATTGCTTCGATACGTAGACATCTGCAAACGCTATTTCCTTGCAAGGAAGTGTCGCATTTACATTCATTTGAAGCGTAGACGAGGAATACATAACACTTCGCAAATCATATTATATCTTACCATAAAACATAGAAATGAGATGCGATATCGCGTTTTAAGAAGCATCAGAAATCCATTGCTACGATACGTAGACATCTGCAAACGCTATTTCCTTGCAAGGAAGTGTCGCATTTACATTCATTTGAAGTGTAGACGTGGAATACATAACACTTCGCAAATCATATTATACCTTACCATGAAACATAGAAATGAGATGCGATATCGCGTTTTATGAAGAATTAGAACACTATTGCTACGATAGGTAGACAATTGCAAACGCTATTTCCTTGCAAGGAAGAGTCGCATTTACATTCATTTGAACCGTAGACGAGGAAAAGCATAACACTTCGCAATGAATATTATATCTTATCATGAAACATAGATATGAGATGCAATATCTCGTTTTAAGAAGCATTTGAACTCTATTGCTTCGATACGTAGACATCTGCAAACGCTATTTCCTTACAAGGAAGTGTCGCATTTACATTAATTTGAAGTGTAGACGAGGAATACATAACACTTCGCAAATCATATTACATCTTACCATGAAACATAGAAATGAGATGCGATATCGCGTTTTAAGAATCATTAAAACACTATTGCTACGATACCTAGACATCTCCAGACGCTATTACCTGGCAAGGAAGTGTCGCATTTACATTCATTTGAAGTCTAGACGAGGAATACATAATAATTCGCAATGAATATTATATCTTATCATGAAACATAGATATGAGATGCAATATCTCGTTTTAAGAAGCATTTGAACTCTATTGCTTCGATACGTAGACATCTGCAAACGCTATTTCCTTGCAAGGAAGTGTCGCATTTACATTCATTTGAAGTGTAGACGAGGAATACGTAACACTTCGCAAATCATATTATATCTTACCATAAAACATAGAAATGAGATGCGATATCGCGTTTTAAGAAGCATCAGAAATCCATTGCTACGATACGTAGACATCTGCAAACGCCATTTCCTTGCAAGGAAGTGTCGCATTTACATTCATTTGAATCGTAGTCGAGGAATGCATAACACTTCGCTATGAATATTATATCTTATCATAAAACATAGGTATGAGATGCAGTATCTCGTTTTAAGAAGCATTTAAACTCTATTGCTTCGATACGTAGACATCTGCAGACGCTATTTCCTAGCAAGGAAGTGTCGCATTTACTTTCATTTGAATCGTAGACGAGGAATGCATAACACTTCGCATTGAATATTATATCTTATCATGAAACATAGATATGAGATGCAGTATCTCGTTTTAAGAAGCATTTGAACTCTATTGCTTCGATACGTAGACATCTGCAAACGCTATTTCCTTGCAAGGAAGTGTCGCATTTACATTCATTTGAAGCGTAGACGAGGAATACATAACACTTCGCAAATCATATTACATCTTACCATGAAACATAGAAATGAGATGCGATATCGCGTTTTAAGAAGCATTAGAAATCTATTGCTACGATACGTAGACATCTGCAAACGCTATTTCCTTGCAAGGAAGTGTCGCATTTACATTCATTTGAATCGTAGTCGAGGAATGCATAACACTTCGCTATGAATATTATATCTTATCATAAAACATAGATATGAGATGCAGTATCTCGTTTTTAGAAGCATTTAAACTCTATTGCTTCGACACGTAGACATCTGCAGACGCTATTTCCTAGCAAGGAAGTGTCGCATTTACATTCATTTGAAGTGTAGACGAGGAATACATGACACTTCGCAAATCATATTACATCTTACCATGAAACATAGAAATGAGATGCGATATCGCGTTTTAAGAAGCATTAGAACACTATTGCTGCGATACCTAGACATCTGCAGACGCTATTTCCTGGCAAGGAAGTGTCGCATTTACATTCATTTGAAGTCTAGACGAGGAATACATAATAATTCGCAATGAATATTATATCTTATCATGAAACATAGATATGAGATGCAATATCTCGTTTTAAGAAGCATTTGAACTCTATTGCTTCGATACGTAGACATCTGCAAACGCTATTTCCTTGCAAGGAAGTGTCGCATTTACATTCATTTGAAGTGTAGACGAGGAATGCATAACACTTCGCAAATCATATTATATCTTACCATAAAACATAGAAATGAGATGCGATATCGCGTTTTAAGAAGCATCAGAAATCCATTGCTACGATACGTAGACATCTGCAAACGCTAATTCCTTGCAAGGAAGTGTCGCATTTACTTTCATTTGAATCGTAAACGAGGAATGCATAACACTTCGCATTGAATATTATATCTTATCATGAAACATAGATATGAGATGCAGTATCTCGTTTTAAGAAGCATTTGAACTCTATTGCTTCGATACGTAGACATCTGCAAACGCTATTTCCTTGCAAGGAAGTGTCGCATTTACATTCATTTGAAGCGTAGACGAGGAATACATAACACTTCGCAAATCATATTATATCTTACCATAAAGCATAGAAATGAGATGCGATATCGCGTTTTAAGAAGCATCAGAAATCCATTGCTACGATACGTAGACATCTGCAAACGCTATTTCCTTGCAAGGAAGTGTCGCATTTACATTCATTTGAAGTGTAGACGTGGAATACATAACACTTCGCAAATCATATTATACCTTACCATGAAACATAGAAATGAGATGCGATATCGCGTTTTATGAAGAATTAGAACACTATTGCTACGATAGGTAGACAATTGCAAACGCTATTTCCTTGCAAGGAAGTGTCGCATTTACATTCATTTGAACCGTAGACGAGGAAAAGCATAACACTTCGCAATAAATATTATATCTTATCATGAAACATAGATATGAGATGCAATATCTCGTTTTAAGAAGCATTTGAAATCTATTGCTTCGATACGTAGACATCTGCAAACGCTATTTCCTTGCAAGGAAGTGTCGCATTTACTTTCATTTGAATCGTAGACGAGGAATGCATAACACTTCGCAATGAATATTATATCTTATCATGAAACATAGATATGAGATGCAGTATCTCGTTTTAAGAAGCATTTGAACTCTATTGCTTCGATACGTAGACATCTGCAAACGCAATTTCCTTACAAGGAAGTGTCGCATTTACATTAATTTGAAGTGTAGACGAGGAATACATAACACTTCGCAAATCATATTACATCTTACCATGAAACATAGAAATGAGATGCGATATCGCGTTTTAAGAATCATTAGAACACTATTGCTACGATACCTAGACATCTCCAGACGCTATTACCTGGCAAGGAAGTGTCGCATTTACATTCATTTGAAGTCTAGACGAGGAATACATAATAATTCGCAATGAATATTATATCTTATCATGAAACATAGATATGAGATGCAATATCTCGTTTTAAGAAGCATTTGAACTCTATTGCTTCGATACGTAGACATCTGCAAACGCTATTTCCTTGCAAGGAAGTGTCGCATTTACATTCATTTGAATCGTAGTCGAGGAATGCATAACACTTCGCTATGAATATTATATCTTATCATAAAACATAGATATGAGATGCAATATCTCGTTTTAAGAAGCATTTGAACTCTATTGCTTCGACACGTAGACATCTGCAGACGCTATTTCCTAGCAAGGAAGTGTCGCATTTACATTCATTTGAAGTGTAGACGAGGAATGCATAACACTTCGCAAATCATATTATATCTTACCATAAAACATAGAAATGAGATGCGATATCGCGTTTTAAGAAGCATCAGAAATCCATTGCTACGATACGTAGACATCTGCAAACGCTAATTCCTTGCAAGGAAGTGTCGCATTTACTTTCATTTGAATCGTAAACGAGGAATGCATAACACTTCGCATTGAATATTATATCTTATCATGAAACATAGATATGAGATGCAGTATCTCGTTTTAAGAAGCATTTGAACTCTATTGCTTCGATACGTAGACATCTGCAAACGCTATTTCCTTGCAAGGAAGTGTCGCATTTACATTCATTTGAAGCGTAGACGAGGAATACATAACACTTCGCAAATCATATTATATCTTACCATAAAACATAGAAATGAGATGCGATATCGCGTTTTAAGAAGCATCAGAAATCCATTGCTACGATACGTAGACATCTGCAAACGCTATTTCCTTGCAAGGAAGTGTCGCATTTACATTCATTTGAAGTGTAGACGTGGAATACATAACACTTCGCAAATCATATTATACCTTACCATGAAACATAGAAATGAGATGCGATATCGCGTTTTATGAAGAATTAGAACACTATTGCTACGATAGGTAGACATTTGCAAACGCTATTTCCTTGCAAGGAAGAGTCGCATTTACATTCATTTGAACCGTAGACGAGGAAAAGCATAACACTTCGCAATGAATATTATATCTTATCATGAAACATAGATATGAGATGCAATATCTCGTTTTAAGAAGCATTTGAACTCTATTGCTTCGATACGTAGACATCTGCAAACGCTATTTCCTTACAAGGAAGTGTCGCATTTACATTAATTTGAAGTGTAGACGAGGAATACATAACACTTCGCAAATCATATTACATCTTACCATGAAACATAGAAATGAGATGCGATATCGCGTTTTAAGAATCATTAAAACACTATTGCTACGATACCTAGACATCTCCAGACGCTATTACCTGGCAAGGAAGTGTCGCATTTACATTCATTTGAAGTCTAGACGAGGAATACATAATAATTCGCAATGAATATTATATCTTATCATGAAACATAGATATGAGATGCAATATCTCGTTTTAAGAAGCATTTGAACTCTATTGCTTCGATACGTAGACATCTGCAAACGCTATTTCCTTGCAAGGAAGTGTCGCATTTACATTCATTTGAAGTGTAGACGAGGAATACGTAACACTTCGCAAATCATATTATATCTTACCATAAAACATAGAAATGAGATGCGATATCGCGTTTTAAGAAGCATCAGAAATCCATTGCTACGATACGTAGACATCTGCAAACGCCATTTCCTTGCAAGGAAGTGTCGCATTTACATTCATTTGAATCGTAGTCGAGGAATGCATAACACTTCGCTATGAATATTATATCTTATCATAAAACATAGGTATGAGATGCAGTATCTCGTTTTAAGAAGCATTTAAACTCTATTGCTTCGATACGTAGACATCTGCAGACGCTATTTCCTAGCAAGGAAGTGTCGCATTTACTTTCATTTGAATCGTAGACGAGGAATGCATAACACTTCGCATTGAATATTATATCTTATCATGAAACATAGATATGAGATGCAGTATCTCGTTTTAAGAAGCATTTGAACTCTATTGCTTCGATACGTAGACATCTGCAAACGCTATTTCCTTGCAAGGAAGTGTCGCATTTACATTCATTTGAAGCGTAGACGAGGAATACATAACACTTCGCAAATCATATTACATCTTACCATGAAACATAGAAATGAGATGCGATATCGCGTTTTAAGAAGCATTAGAAATCTATTGCTACGATACGTAGACATCTGCAAACGCTATTTCCTTGCAAGGAAGTGTCGCATTTACATTCATTTGAATCGTAGTCGAGGAATGCATAACACTTCGCTATGAATATTATATCTTATCATAAAACATAGATATGAGATGCAGTATCTCGTTTTTAGAAGCATTTAAACTCTATTGCTTCGACACGTAGACATCTGCAGACGCTATTTCCTAGCAAGGAAGTGTCGCATTTACATTCATTTGAAGTGTAGACGAGGAATACATGACACTTCGCAAATCATATTACATCTTACCATGAAACATAGAAATGAGATGCGATATCGCGTTTTAAGAAGCATTAGAACACTATTGCTGCGATACCTAGACATCTGCAGACGCTATTTCCTGGCAAGGAAGTGTCGCATTTACATTCATTTGAAGTCTAGACGAGGAATACATAATAATTCGCAATGAATATTATATCTTATCATGAAACATAGATATGAGATGCAATATCTCGTTTTAAGAAGCATTTGAACTCTATTGCTTCGATACGTAGACATCTGCAAACGCTATTTCCTTGCAAGGAAGTGTCGCATTTACATTCATTTGAAGTGTAGACGAGGAATGCATAACACTTCGCAAATCATATTATATCTTACCATAAAACATAGAAATGAGATGCGATATCGCGTTTTAAGAAGCATCAGAAATCCATTGCTACGATACGTAGACATCTGCAAACGCTAATTCCTTGCAAGGAAGTGTCGCATTTACTTTCATTTGAATCGTAAACGAGGAATGCATAACACTTCGCATTGAATATTATATCTTATCATGAAACATAGATATGAGATGCAGTATCTCGTTTTAAGAAGCATTTGAACTCTATTGCTTCGATACGTAGACATCTGCAAACGCTATTTCCTTGCAAGGAAGTGTCGCATTTACATTCATTTGAAGCGTAGACGAGGAATACATAACACTTCGCAAATCATATTATATCTTACCATAAAGCATAGAAATGAGATGCGATATCGCGTTTTAAGAAGCATCAGAAATCCATTGCTACGATACGTAGACATCTGCAAACGCTATTTCCTTGCAAGGAAGTGTCGCATTTACATTCATTTGAAGTGTAGACGTGGAATACATAACACTTCGCAAATCATATTATACCTTACCATGAAACATAGAAATGAGATGCGATATCGCGTTTTATGAAGAATTAGAACACTATTGCTACGATAGGTAGACAATTGCAAACGCTATTTCCTTGCAAGGAAGTGTCGCATTTACATTCATTTGAACCGTAGACGAGGAAAAGCATAACACTTCGCAATAAATATTATATCTTATCATGAAACATAGATATGAGATGCAATATCTCGTTTTAAGAAGCATTTGAAATCTATTGCTTCGATACGTAGACATCTGCAAACGCTATTTCCTTGCAAGGAAGTGTCGCATTTACTTTCATTTGAATCGTAGACGAGGAATGCATAACACTTCGCAATGAATATTATATCTTATCATGAAACATAGATATGAGATGCAGTATCTCGTTTTAAGAAGCATTTGAACTCTATTGCTTCGATACGTAGACATCTGCAAACGCAATTTCCTTACAAGGAAGTGTCGCATTTACATTAATTTGAAGTGTAGACGAGGAATACATAACACTTCGCAAATCATATTACATCTTACCATGAAACATAGAAATGAGATGCGATATCGCGTTTTAAGAATCATTAGAACACTATTGCTACGATACCTAGACATCTCCAGACGCTATTACCTGGCAAGGAAGTGTCGCATTTACATTCATTTGAAGTCTAGACGAGGAATACATAATAATTCGCAATGAATATTATATCTTATCATGAAACATAGATATGAGATGCAATATCTCGTTTTAAGAAGCATTTGAACTCTATTGCTTCGATACGTAGACATCTGCAAACGCTATTTCCTTGCAAGGAAGTGTCGCATTTACATTCATTTGAATCGTAGTCGAGGAATGCATAACACTTCGCTATGAATATTATATCTTATCATAAAACATAGATATGAGATGCAGTATCTCGTTTTTAGAAGCATTTAAACTCTATTGCTTCGACACGTAGACATCTGCAGACGCTATTTCCTAGCAAGGAAGTGTCGCATTTACATTCATTTGAAGTGTAGACGAGGAATACATGACACTTCGCAAATCATATTACATCTTACCATGAAACATAGAAATGAGATGCGATATCGCGTTTTAAGAAGCATCAGAAATCCATTGCTACGATACGTAGACATCTGCAAACGCTATTTCCTTGCAAGGAAGTGTCGCATTTACATTCAATTGAAGTGTAGACGAGGAATACATAACACTTCGCAAATCATATTATACCTTACCATGAAACATAGAAATGAGATGCGATATCGCGTTTTAAGAAGAATTAGAACACTATTGCTACGATAGGTAGACATTTGCAAACGCTATTTCCTTGCAAGGAAGTGTCGCATTTACATTCATTTGAACCGTAGACGAGGAAAAGCATAACACTTCGCAATGAATATTATATCTTATCATGAAACATAGATATGAGATGCAATATCTCGTTTTAAGAAGCATTTGAACTCTATTGCTTCGATACGTAGACATCTGCAAACGCTATTTCCTTGCAAGGAAGTGTCGCATTTACATTCATTTGAAGTGTAGACAAGGAATACATAACACTTCGCAAATCATATTATATCTTACCATAAAACATAGAAATGAGATGCGATATCGTGTTTTAAGAAGCATCAGAAATCCATTCCTTGCAAGGAAGTGTCGCATTTACATTCGTTTGAATCGTAGACGAGGAATGCATAACAATTCGCAATGAATATTATATCCTATCATGAAACATAGATATGAGATGCAATATCTCGTTTTAAGAAGCATTTGAACTCTATTGCTACGATACCTAGACATCTGCAGACGCTATTTCCTAGCAAGGAAGTGTCGCATTTACATTCATTTGAAGTGTAGACGAGGAATACATAACACTTCGCAAATCATATTACATCTTATCATGAGACATAGAAATGAGTTGCGATATCGCGTTTTAAGAAGCATTAGAAATCTATTGCTACGATACGTAGACATCTGCAAACGCCATTTCCTTGCAAGGAAGTGTCGCATTTACATTCATTTGAATCGTAGTCGAGGAATGCATAACACTTCGCTATGAATATTATATCTTATCATAAAACATAGATATGAGATGCAGTATCTCGTTTTTAGAAGCATTTAAACTCTATTGCTTCGACACGTAGACATCTGCAGACGCTATTTCCTAGCAAGGAAGTGTCGCATTTACATTCATTTGAAGTGTAGACGAGGAATACATGACACTTCGCAAATCATATTACATCTTACCATGAAACATAGAAATGAGATGCGATATCGCGTTTTAAGAAGCATTAGAACACTATTGCTGCGATACCTAGACATCTGCAGACGCTATTTCCTGGCAAGGAAGTGTCGCATTTACATTCATTTGAAGTCTAGACGAGGAATACATAATAATTCGCAATGAATATTATATCTTATCATGAAACATAGATATGAGATGCAATATCTCGTTTTAAGAAGCATTTGAACTCTATTGCTTCGATACGTAGACATCTGCAAACGCTATTTCCTTGCAAGGAAGTGTCGCATTTACATTCATTTGAAGTGTAGACGAGGAATGCATAACACTTCGCAAATCATATTATATCTTACCATAAAACATAGAAATGAGATGCGAAATCGCGTTTTAAGAAGCATCAGAAATCCATTGCTACGATACGTAGACATCTGCAAACGCTAATTCCTTGCAAGGAAGTGTCGCATTTACTTTCATTTGAATCGTAAACGAGGAATGCATAACACTTCGCATTGAATATTATATCTTATCATGAAACATAGATATGAGATGCAGTATCTCGTTTTAAGAAGCATTTGAACTCTATTGCTTCGATACGTAGACATCTGCAAACGCTATTTCCTTGCAAGGAAGTGTCGCATTTACATTCATTTGAAGCGTAGACGAGGAATACATAACACTTCGCAAATCATATTATATCATACCATAAAACATAGAAATGAGATGCGATATCGCGTTTTAAGAAGCATCAGAAATCCATTGCTACGATACGTAGACATCTGCAAACGCTATTTCCTTGCAAGGAAGTGTCGCATTTACATTCATTTGAAGTGTAGACGTGGAATACATAACACTTCGCAAATCATATTATACCTTACCATGAAACATAGAAATGAGATGCGATATCGCGTTTTATGAAGAATTAGAACACTATTGCTACGATAGGTAGACATTTGCAAACGCTATTTCCTTGCAAGGAAGTGTCGCATTTACATTCATTTGAACCGTAGACGAGGAAAAGCATAACACTTCGCAATGAATATTATATCTTATCATGAAACATAGATATGAGATGCAATATCTCGTTTTAAGAAGCATTTGAACTCTATTGCTTCGATACGTAGACATCTGCAAACGCTATTTCCTTGCAAGGAAGTGTCGCATTTACTTTCATTTGAATCGTAGACGAGGAATGCATAACACTTCGCAATGAATATTATATCTTATCATGAAACATAGATATGAGATGCAGTATCTCGTTTTAAGAAGCATTTGAACTCTATTGCTTCGATACGTAGACATCTGCAAACGCAATTTCCTTACAAGGAAGTGTCGCATTTACATTAATTTGAAGTGTAGACGAGGAATACATAACACTTCGCAAATCATATTACATCTTACCATGAAACATAGAAATGAGATGCGATATCGCGTTTTAAGAAGCATTAAAACTCTATTGCTACGATACCTAGACATCTGCAGACGCTATTTCCTAGCAAGGAAGTGTCGCATTTACATTCATTTGAAGTGTAGACGAGGAATACATAACACTTCGCAAATCATATTACATCTTACCATGAAACATAGAATTGAGATGCGATATCGCGTTTTAAGAAGCATTAGAAATCTATTGCTACGATACGTAGACATCTGCAAACGCAATTTCCTTATAAGGAAGTGTCGCATTTACATTCATTTGAATCGTAGTCGAGGAATGCATAACACTTCGCTATGAATATTATATCTTATCATAAAACATAGATATGAGATGCAGTATCTCGTTTTAAGAAGCATTTAAACTCTATTGCTTCGATACGTAGACATCTGCAGACGCTATTTCCTAGCAAGGTAGTGTCGCATTTACATTCATTTGAAGTGTAGACGAGGAATACATGACACTTCGCAAATCATATTATATCTTACCATGAAACATAGAAATGAGATGCGATATCGCGTTTCAAGAAGCATTAGAAATCTATTGCTACGATACGTAGACATCTGCAAACGCTATTTCCTTGCAAGGAAGTGTCGCATTTACATTCATTTGAATCGTAGTCGAGGAATGCATAACACTTCGCTATGAATATTGTATCTTATCATAAAACATAGATATGAGATGCAGTATCTCGTTTTAAGAAGCATTTAATCTCTATTGCTTCGATACGTAGACATCTGCAGACGCTATTTCCTAGCAAGGAAGTGTCGCATTTACATTCATTTGAAGTGTAGACGAGGAATACATGACACTTCGCAAATCATATTACATCTTACCATGAAACATAGAAATGAGATGCGATATCGCGTTTTAAGAAGCATTAGAACACTATTGCTACGATACCTAGACATCTGCAGACGCTATTTCCTGGCAAGGAAGTGTCGCATTTACATTCATTTGAAGTCTAGACGAGGAATACATAATAATTCGCAATGAATATTATATCTTATCATGAAACATAGATATGAGATGCAATATCTCGTTTTAAGAAGCATTTGAACACTATTGCTTCGATACGTAGACATCTGCAAACGCTATTTCCTTGCAAGGAAGTGTCGCATTTACTTTCATTTGAATCGTAGACGAGGAATGCATAACACTTCGCAATGAATATTATATCTTATCATGAAACATAAATATGAGATGCAGTATCTCGTTTTAAGAAGCATTTGAACTCTATTGCTTCGATACGTAGACATCTGCATACGCAATTTCCTTACAAGGAAGTGTCGCATTTACATTAATTTGAAGTGTAGACGAGGAATACATAACACTTCGCAAATCATATTACATCTTACCGTGAAACATAGAAATGAGATGCGATATCGCGTTTTAAGAAGCATTAAAACTCTATTGCTACGATACCTAGACATCTGCAGACGCTATTTCCTAGCAAGGAAGTGTCGCATTTACATTCATTTGAAGTGTAGACGAGGAATACATAACACTTCGCAAATCATATTACATCTTACCATGAAACATAGAATTGAGATGCGATATCGCGTTTTAAGAAGCATTAGAAATCTATTGCTACGATACGTAGACATCTGCAAACGCAATTTCCTTATAAGGAAGTGTCGCATTTACATTCATTTGAATCGTAGTCGAGGAATGCATAACACTTCGCTATGAATATTATATCTTATCATAAAACATAGATATGAGATGCAGTATCTCGTTTTAAGAAGCATTTAAACTCTATTGCTTCTTTACGTAGACATCTGCAGACGCTATTTCCTAGCAAGGTAGTGTCGCATTTACATTCATTTGAAGTGTAGACGAGGAATACATGACACTTCGCAAATCATATTATATCTTACCATGAAACATAGAAATGAGATGCGATATCGCGTTTCAAGAAGCATTAGAAATCTATTGCTACGATACGTAGACATCTGCAAACGCTATTTCCTTGCAAGGAAGTGTCGCATTTACATTCATTTGAATCGTAGTCGAGGAATGCATAACACTTCGCTATGAATATTATATCTTATCATAAAACATAGATATGAGATGCAGTATCTCGTTTTAAGAAGCATTTAATCTCTATTGCTTCGATACGTAGACATCTGCAGACGCCATTTCCTAGCAAGGAAGTGTCGCATTTACATTCATTTGAAGTGTAGACGAGGAATACATGACACTTCGCAAATCATATTACATCTTACCATGAAACATAGAAATGAGATGCGATATCGCGTTTTAAGAAGCATTAGAACACTATTGCTACGATACCTAGACATCTGCAGATGCTATTTCCTGGCAAGGAAGTGTCGCATTTACATTCATTTGAAGTCTAGACGAGGAATACATAATAATTCGCAATGAATATTATATCTTATCATGAAACATAGATATGAGATGCAATATCTCGTTTTAAGAAGCATTTGAACTCTATTGCTTCGATACGTAGACATCTGCAAGCGCTATTTCCTTGCTAGGAAGTGTCGCATTTACATTCATTTGAAATGTAGACGAGGAATACATAACACTTCGCAAATCATATTACATCTTACCATGAAACATAGAAATGAGATGCGATATCGCGTTTTAAGAAGAATTAGAACTCTATTGCTACGATACCTAGACATCTGCAGACGCTATAGCCTGGCAAGGAAGTGTCGCATTTACATTCATTTGAAGTCTAGACGAGGAATACATAATAATTCGCAATGAATATTATATCTTATCAAGAAACATAGATATGAGATGCAATATCTCGTTTTAAGAAGCATTTGAACTCTATTGCTTCGATACGTAGACATCTGCAAACGCTATTTCCTTGCAAGGAAGTGTCGCATTTACTTTCATTTGAATCGTAGACGAGGAATGCATAACACTTCGCATTGAATATTATATCTTATCATGAAACATAGATATGAGATGCAGTATCTCGTTTTAAGAAGCATTTGAACTCTATTGCTTCGATACGTAGACATCTGCAAACGCTATTTCCTTGCAAGGAAGTGTCGCATTTACATTCATTTGAAGCGTAGACGAGGAATACATAACACTTCGCAAATCATATTATATCTTACCATAAAACATATAAATGAGATGCGATATCGCGTTTTAAGAAGCATCAGAAATCCATTGCTACGATACGTAGACATCTGCAAACGCTATTTCCTTGCAAGGAAGTGTCGCATTTACATTCATTTGAAGTGTAGACGAGGAATACATAACACTTCGCAAATCATATTATACCTTACCATGAAACATAGAAATGAGATGCGATATCGCGTTTTAAGAAGAATTAGAACACTATTGCTACGATAGGTAGACATTTGCAAACGCTATTTCCTTGCAAGGAAGTGTCGCATTTACTTTCATTTGAACCGTAGACGAGGAAAAGCATAACACTTCGCAATGAATATTATATCTTATCATGAAACATAGATATGAGATGCAATATCTCGTTTCAAGAAGCATTTGAACACTATTGCTTCGATACGTAGACATCTGCAAACGCTATTTCCTTGCAAGGAAGTGTCGCATTTACTTTCATTTGAATCGTAGACGAGGAATGCATAACACTTCGCAATGAATATTATATCTTATCATGAAACATAGATATGAGATGCAGTATCTCGTTTTAAGAAGCATTTGAACTCTATTGCTTCGATACGTAGACATCTGCATACGCAATTTCCTTACAAGGAAGTGTCGCATTTACATTAATTTGAAGTGTAGACGAGGAATACATAACACTTCGCAAATCATATTACATCTTACCATGAAACATAGAAATGAGATGCGATATCGCGTTTTAAGAAGCATTAAAACTCTATTGCTACGATACCTAGACATCTGCAGACGCTATTTCCTAGCAAGGAAGTGTCGCATTTACATTCATTTGAAGTGTAGACGAGGAATACATAACACTTCGCAAATCATATTACATCTTACCATGAAACATAGAAATGAGATGCGATATCGCGTTTTAAGAAGCATTAGAAATCATTTGCTACGATACGTAGACATCTGCAAACGCTATTTCCTTGCAAGGAAGTGTCGCATTTACATTCATTTGAATCGTAGTCAAGGAATGCATAACACTTCGCTATGAATATTATATCTTATCATAAAACATAGATATGAGATGCAGTATCTCGTTTTAAGAAGCATTTAAACTCTATTGCTTCGATACGTGGACATCTGCAGACGCTATTTCCTAGCAAGGAAGTGTCGCATTTACATTCATTTGAAGTGTAGACGAGGAATACATGACACTTCGCAAATCATATTACATCTTACCATGAAACATAGAAATGAGATGCGATATCGCGTTTTAAGAAGCATTAGAACACTATTGCTACGATACCTAGACATCTGCAGACGCTATTTCCTGGCAAGGAAGTGTCGCATTTACATTCATTTGAAGTCTAGACGAGGAATACATAATAATTCGCAATGAATATTATATCTTATCATGAAACATAGATATGAGATGCAATATCTCGTTTTAAGAAGCATTTGAACTCTATTGCTTCGATACGTAGACATCTGCAAACGCTATTTCCTTGCAAGGAAGTGTCGCATTTACATTCATTTGAAGTGTAGACAAGGAATACATAACACTTCGCAAATCATATTATATCTTACCATAAAACATAGAAATGAGATGCGATATCGTGTTTTAAGAAGCATCAGAAACCCATTCCTTGCAAGGAAGTGTCGCATTTACATTCGTTTGAATCGTAGACGAGGAATGCATAACAATTCGCAATGAATATTATATCCTATCATGAAACATAGATATGAGATGCAATATCTCGTTTTAAGAAGCATTTGAACTCTATTGCTACGATACCTAGACATCTGCAGACGCTATTTCCTAGCAAGGAAGTGTCGCATTTACATTCATTTGAAGTGTAGACGAGGAATACATAACACTTCGCAAATCATATTACATCTTATCATGAGACATAGAAATGAGTTGCGATATCGCGTTTTAAGAAGCATTAGAAATCTATTGCTACGATACGTAGACATCTGCAAACGCCATTTCCTTGCAAGGAAGTGTCGCATTTACATTCATTTGAATCGTAGTCGAGGAATGCATAACACTTCGCTATGAATATTATATCTTATCATAAAACATAGATATGAGATGCAGTATCTCGTTTTTAGAAGCATTTAAACTCTATTGCTTCGACACGTAGACATCTGCAGACGCTATTTCCTAGCAAGGAAGTGTCGCATTTACATTCATTTGAAGTGTAGACGAGGAATACATGACACTTCGCAAATCATATTACATCTTACCATGAAACATAGAAATGAGATGCGATATCGCGTTTTAAGAAGCATTAGAACACTATTGCTGCGATACCTAGACATCTGCAGACGCTATTTCCTGGCAAGGAAGTGTCGCATTTACATTCATTTGAAGTCTAGACGAGGAATACATAATAATTCGCAATGAATATTATATCTTATCATGAAACATAGATATGAGATGCAATATCTCGTTTTAAGAAGCATTTGAACTCTATTGCTTCGATACGTAGACATCTGCAAACGCTATTTCCTTGCAAGGAAGTGTCGCATTTACATTCATTTGAAGTGTAGACGAGGAATGCATAACACTTCGCAAATCATATTATATCTTACCATAAAACATAGAAATGAGATGCGAAATCGCGTTTTAAGAAGCATCAGAAATCCATTGCTACGATACGTAGACATCTGCAAACGCTAATTCCTTGCAAGGAAGTGTCGCATTTACTTTCATTTGAATCGTAAACGAGGAATGCATAACACTTCGCATTGAATATTATATCTTATCATGAAACATAGATATGAGATGCAGTATCTCGTTTTAAGAAGCATTTGAACTCTATTGCTTCGATACGTAGACATCTGCAAACGCTATTTCCTTGCAAGGAAGTGTCGCATTTACATTCATTTGAAGCGTAGACGAGGAATACATAACACTTCGCAAATCATATTATATCTTACCATAAAACATAGAAATGAGATGCGATATCGCGTTTTAAGAAGCATCAGAAATCCATTGCTACGATACGTAGACATCTGCAAACGCTATTTCCTTGCAAGGAAGTGTCGCATTTACATTCATTTGAAGTGTAGACGTGGAATACATAACACTTCGCAAATCATATTATACCTTACCATGAAACATAGAAATGAGATGCGATATCGCGTTTTATGAAGAATTAGAACACTATTGCTACGATAGGTAGACATTTGCAAACGCTATTTCCTTGCAAGGAAGTGTCGCATTTACATTCATTTGAACCGTAGACGAGGAAAAGCATAACACTTCGCAATGAATATTATATCTTATCATGAAACATAGATATGAGATGCAATATCTCGTTTTAAGAAGCATTTGAACTCTATTGCTTCGATACGTAGACATCTGCAAACGCTATTTCCTTGCAAGGAAGTGTCGCATTTACTTTCATTTGAATCGTAGACGAGGAATGCATAACACTTCGCAATGAATATTATATCTTATCATGAAACATAGATATGAGATGCAGTATCTCGTTTTAAGAAGCATTTGAACTCTATTGCTTCGATACGTAGACATCTGCAAACGCAATTTCCTTACAAGGAAGTGTCGCATTTACATTAATTTGAAGTGTAGACGAGGAATACATGACACTTCGCAAATCATAATACATCTTACATGAAACATAGAAATGAGATGCGATATCGCGTTTTAAGAAGCATTAGAACACTATTGCTACGATACCTAGACATCTGCAGACGCTATTTCCTGGCAAGGAAGTGTCGCATTTACATTCATTTGAAGTCTAGACGAGGAATACATAATAATTCGCAATGAATATTATATCTTATCATGAAACATAGATATGAGATGCAATATCTCGTTTTAAGAAGCATTGAACACTATTGCTTCGATACGTAGACATCTGCAAACGCTATTTCCTTGCAAGGAAGTGTCGCATTTACTTTCATTTGAATCGTAGACGAGGAATGCATAACACTCGCAATGAATATTATATCTTATCATGAAACATAGATATGAGATGCAGTATCTCGTTTTAAGAAGCATTTGAACTCTATTGCTTCGATACGTAGACATCTGCATACGCAATTTCCTTACAAGGAAGTGTCGCATTTACATTAATTTGAAGTGTAGACGAGGAATACATAACACTTCGCAAATCATATTACATCTTACCATGAAACATAGAAATGAGATGCGATATCGCGTTTTAAGAAGCATTAAAACTCTATTGCTACGATACCTAGACATCTGCAGACGGCTATTTCCTAGCAAGGAAGTGTCGCATTTACATTCATTTGAAGTGTAGACGAGGAATACATAACACTTCGCAAATCATATTACATCTTAC
>NW_027490762.1:0-57423 GCF_050948175.1 Xylocopa sonorina | reverse complement strand
ATACCTAGACATCTGCAGACGCTATTTCCTTGCAAGGAAGTGTCGCATTTGCAGTGATTTGAGTCGCATACGAGGAATGCATAACACTTCGCAATGAAATATTATATCTTATCATGAAACATAGATATGAGATGCAATATCTCGTTTTAAGAAGCATTAGAACTCTATCGCTACGATAGGTAGACATCTGCAAACGCTATTTCCTAGCGAGGAAGTGTCGCATTCACATTCATTTGAAGTGTAGACGAGGAATACATAACACTTCGCAAATCATATTATATCTGACCATGAAACATAGAAATGAGATGCGATATCGCGTTTTAAGAGGCATTAGAACACTATCGCTACGATACCTAGACATCTGCAAACGCTATTTCCTTGCAAGGAAGTGTCGCATTTACATTCTTTTGAAGTGTAGACGAGGAATACATAACACTTCGCAAATCATATTATATCTTACCATGAAACATAGAAATGAGAGGCGATATCGCGTTTTAAGAATCATAAGAACTCTATTGCTACGATACGTAGACATCTGCAAACGCTATTTCCGTGCAAGGAAGTGTTGCATTTACATTCATTTGAAGTGTAGACGAGGGAATACATGACACTTCGCAAATCATATTATATCTTACCATGAAACATAGAAATGAGATGCGTATCGCGTTTTAAGAAGCATTAGAACACTATCGCTACGATTCCTAGACATCTGCAGACGCTATTTCCTAGCAAGGAAGTGTCGCAATTACATTCATTTGAAGTGTAGGCGAGGAATACATAACACTTCGCAAATCATATTATATCTTGCCATGAAACATAGAAATGAGATGCCGTATCGCGTTTTAAGAAGCATTAGAACTCTATTGCTACGATAGGTAGACATCTGCAAACGCTATTTCCTTGCAAGGAAGTGTCGCATTTACATTCTTTTGAAGTGTAGACGAGGAATACATAACACTTCGCAAATCATATTATATCTTACCATGAAACATAGAAATGAGATGCGATATCGCGTTTTTAAGAATCATAAGAACTCTATTGCTACGATACGTAGACATCTGCAAACGCTATTTCCGTGCAAGGAAGTGTTGCATTTACATTCATTTGAAGTGTAGACGAGGAATACATGACACTTCGCAAATCATATTATATCTTGCCATGAAACATAGAAATGAGATGCGACATCGCGTTTTAAGAAGCATTACATATCTATTGCTACGATACGTAGACATCTGCAAACGCTATTTCCTAGCGAGGAAGTGTCGCATTCACATTCATTTGAAGTGTAGACGAGGAATACATAACACTTCGCAAATCATATTATATCTTACCATGAAACATAGAAATGAGATGCGATATCGCGTTTTAAGAAGCATTAGAACACTATCGCTACGATACCTAGACATCTGCAGACGCTATTTCCTAGCAAGGAAGTGTCGCATTTACATTCATTTGAAGTGTAGACGAGGAATACATAACACTACGCAAATCATGTTATATCTTACCATGAAACATAGAAATGAGATGCGATATCGCGTTTTAAGAAGCATTAGAAATCTATTGCTACGATACGTAGACATCTGCAAACGCTATTTCTTTGCAAGGATGTGTCGCAATTACATTCATTTGAAGTGTAGACGAGGAATACATAACACTTCGCAAATCATATTATATCTTACCATGAAACATAGAAATGAGATGCGGTATCGCGTTTTAAGAAGCATTAGAACACTTTTGCTACGATAGGTAGACATCTGCAAACGCTATTTCCTTGCAAGGAAGTGTCGCATTTACATTCTTTTGAAGCGTAGACGAGGAATACATAACACTTCGCAAATCATATTATATCTTGCCATGAAACATAGAAATGAGATGCCGTATCGCGTTTTAAGAAGCATTAGAACTCTATTGCTACGATAGGTAGACATCTGCAAACGCTATTTCCTTGCAAGGAAGTGTCGCATTTACATTCTTTTGAAGTGTAGACGAGGAATACATAACACTTCGCAAATCATATTATATCTTACCATGAAACATAGAAATGAGATGCGATATCGCGTTTTAAGAATCATAAGAACTCTATTGCTACGATACGTAGACATCTGCAAACGCTATTTCCGTGCAAGGAAGTGTTGCATTTACATTCATTTGAAGTGTAGACGAGGAATACATGACACTTCGCAAATCATATTATATCTTGCCATGAAACATAGAAATGAGATGCGACATCGCGTTTTAAGAAGCATTACATATCTATTGCTACGATACGTAGACATCTGCAAACGCTATTTCCTAGCGAGGAAGTGTCGCATTCACATTCATTTGAAGTGTAGACGAGGAATACATAACACTTCGCAAAACATATTATATCTTACCATGAAACATAGAAATGAGATGCGATATCGCGTTTTAAGAAGCATTAGAACACTATCGCTACGATACCTAGACATCTGCAGACGCTATTTCCTAGCAAGGAAGTGTCGCATTTACATTCATTTGAAGTGTAGACGAGGAATACATAACACTACGCAAATCATGTTATATCTTACCAAGAAACATAGAAATGAGATGCGATATCGCGTTTTAAGAAGCATTAGAAATCTATTGCTACGATACGTAGACATCTGCAAACGCTATTTCTTTGCAAGGATGTGTCGCAATTACATTCATTTGAAGTGTAGACGAGGAATACATAACACTTCGCAAATCATATTATATCTTACCATGAAACATAGAAATGAGATGCGGTATCGCGTTTTAAGAAGCATTAGAACTCTTTTGCTACGATAGGTAGACATCTGCAAACGCTATTTCCTTGCAAGGAAGTGTCGCATTTACATTCTTTTGAAGTGTAGACGAGGAATACATAACACTTCGCAAATCATATTATATCTTACCATGAAACATAGAAATGAGAGGCGATATCGCGTTTTAAGAATCATAAGAACTCTATTGCTACGATACGTAGACATCTGCAAACGCTATTTCCGTGCAAGGAAGTGTTGCATTTACATTCATTTGAAGTGTAGACGAGGAATACATGACACTTCGCAAATCATATTATATCTTACCATGAAACATAGAAATGAGATGCGGTATCGCGTTTTAAGAAGCATTAGAACACTATCGCTACGATACCTAGACATCTGCAGACGCTATTTCCTAGCAAGGAAGTGTCGCAATTACATTCATTTGAAGTGTAGGCGAGGAATACATAACACTTCGCAAATCATATTATATCTTGCCATGAAACATAGAAATGAGATGCCGTATCGCGTTTTAAGAAGCATTAGAACTCTATTGCTACGATACGTAGACATCTGCAAACGCTATTTCCGTGCAAGGAAGTGTTGCATTTACATTCATTTGAAGTGTAGACGAGGAATACATGACACTTCGCAAATCATATTATATCTTGCCATGAAACATAGAAATGAGATGCGACATCGCGTTTTAAGAAGCATTACATATCTATTGCTACGATACGTAGACATCTGCAAACGCTATTTCCTAGCGAGGAAGTGTCGCATTCACATTCATTTGAAGTGTAGACGAGGAATACATAACACTTCGCAAATCATATTATATCTTACCATGAAACATAGAAATGAGATGCGATATCGCGTTTTAAGAAGCATTAGAACACTATCGCTACGATACCTAGACATCTGCAGACGCTATTTCCTAGCAAGGAAGTGTCGCATTTACATTCATTTGAAGTGTAGACGAGGAATACATAACACTACGCAAATCATGTTATATCTTACCATGAAACATAGAAATGAGATGCGATATCGCGTTTTAAGAAGCATTAGAAATCTATTGCTACGATACGTAGACATCTGCAAACGCTATTTCTTTGCAAGGATGTGTCGCAATTACATTCATTTGAAGTGTAGACGAGGAATACATAACACTTCGCAAATCATATTATATCTTACCATGAAACATAGAAATGAGATGCGGTATCGCGTTTTAAGAAGCATTAGAACTCTTTTGCTACGATAGGTAGACATCTGCAAACGCTATTTTCTTGCAAGGAAGTGTCGCATTTACATTCTTTTGAAGTGTAGACGAGGAATACATAACACTTCGCAAATCATATTATATCTTGCCATGAAACATAGAAATGAGATGCCGTATCGCGTTTTAAGAAGCATTAGAACTCTATTGCTACGATAGGTAGACATCTGCAAACGCTATTTCCTTGCAAGGAAGTGTCGCATTTACATTCTTTTGAAGTGTAGACGAGGAATACATAACACTTCGCAAACCGTATTATATCTTACCATGAAACATAGAAATGAGATGCGATATCGCGTTTTAAGAATCATAAGAACTCTATTGCTACGATACGTAGACATCTGCAAACGCTATTTCCGTGCAAGGAAGTGTTGCATTTACATTCATTTGAAGTGTAGACGAGGAATACATGACACTTCGCAAATCATATTATATCTTGCCATGAAACATAGAAATGAGATGCGACATCGCGTTTTAAGAAGCATTACATATCTATTGCTACGATACGTAGACATCTGCAAACGCTATTTCCTAGCGAGGAAGTGTCGCATTCACATTCATTTGAAGTGTAGGCGAGGAATACATAACACTTCGCAAATCATATTATATCTTACCATGAAACATAGAAATGAGATGCGATATCGCGTTTTAAGAAGCATTAGAACACTATCGCTACGATACCTAGACATCTGCAGACGCTATTTCCTAGCAAGGAAGTGTCGCATTTACATTCATTTGAAGTGTAGACGAGGAATACATAACACTACGCAAATCATGTTATATCTTACCATGAAACATAGAAATGAGATGCGATATCGCGTTTTAAGAAGCATTAGAAATCTATTGCTACGATACGTAGACATCTGCAAACGCTATTTCTTTGCAAGGATGTGTCGCAATTACATTCATTTGAAGTGTAGACGAGGAATACATAACACTTCGCAAATCATATTATATCTTACCATGAAACATAGAAATGAGATGCGGTATCGCGTTTTAAGAAGCATTAGAACTCTTTTGCTACGATAGGTAGACATCTGCAAACGCTATTTCCTTGCAAGGAAGTGTCGCATTTACATTCTTTTGAAGTGTAGACGAGGAATACATAACACTTCGCAAATCATATTATATCTTACCATGAAACATAGAAATGAGATGCGATATCGCGTTTTAAGAATCATAAGAACTCTATTGCTACGATACGTAGACATCTGCAAACGCTATTTCCTTGCAAGGAAGTGTTGCATTTACATTCATTTGAAGTGTAGACGAGGAATACATGACACTTCGCAAATCATATTATATCTTGCCATGAAACATAGAAATGAGATGCGATATCGCGTTTTAAGAAGCATTAGAAAGCTATTGCTACGATACGTAGACATCTGCAAACGCTATTTCCTAGCGAGGAAGTGTCGCATTCACATTCATTTGAAGTGTAGACGAGGAATACATAACACTTCGCAAATCATATTATATCTTACCATGAAAGATAGAAATGAGATGCGATATCGCGTTTTACGAATCATAAGAACTCCATTGCTACGATACGTAGACAACTGCAAACGCTATTTCCTTGCAAGGAAGTGTCGCATTTACATTCATTTGAATCGCATACGAGGAATACATAACACTTCGCAAATCATATTATATCTTACCATGAAACATAGAAATGAGATGCGATATCGCGTTTTGAGAAGCATTAGAACACTATCGCTACGATACGTAGACAACTGCAAACGCTATTTCCTTGCAAGGAAGTGTCGCATTTACATTCATTTGAATCGCATACGAGGAATGCATAACACTTCGCAATGAATATTATATCTTATCATGAAACATAGATATGTGATGCAATATCTCGTTTTAAGAAGCATTTGAACACTATTGCTTCGATACGTAGACATCTGCAAACGCTATTTCCTAGCGAGGAAGTGTCGCATTCACATTCATTTGAAGTGTAGACGAGGAATACATAACACTTCGCAAATCATATTATATCTTACCATGAAAGATAGAAATGAGATGCGATATCGCGTTTTAAGAAGCATTAGAACTCTATGGCCTCGATGCGGAGACATCTGCAAACGCTATTTCCTAGCATGGAAGTGTCGCATTTACTTTCTCTTGAAGTGAATACGAGGTATACATGACACTTCGCAATTAACATTATATCTTATCACGAAACATAGAAATGAGATGCGATATCGCTATTTAAGTAGCATTAGAACCCTATTGCTACGATACGTAGACATCTGCAAACGCTAATTCCTAGCAATCAATAGTCGCATTTACATTCTTTTGAAGTGAATTCGAGGTACACGTGACACTTCGCAATGAATATTATATCTTATCATGAAACACAGAAGTGAGATGCGATATCGCGTTTTAAGAAGCATTAGAACTCTATTGCTACGATACGTAGACATCTGCAAACGCTATTTCCTAGCATGGAAGTGTCGCATTTACATTCTTTTGAAGTGAATACGAGGTATACATGACACTTCGCAATGAATATTGTATCTTATCATGAAACATAGAAGTGAGATGCGATATCGCGTTTTAAGAAGCATTAGAACTCTATGGCCTCGATGCGGAGACATCTGCAAACGCTATTTCCTAGCATGGAAGTGTCGCGTTTACTTTCTCTTGAAGTGAATACGAGGTATACATGACACTTCGCAATTAACATTATATCTTATCACGAAACATAGAAATGAGATGCGATATCGCTATTTAAGTAGCATTAGAACCCTATTGCTACGATACGTAGACATCTGCAAACGCTAATTCCTAGCAATCAATAGTCGCATTTACATTCTTTTGAAGTGAATTCGAGGTACACGTGACACTTCGCAATGAATATTATATCTTATCATGAAACACAGAAGTGAGATGCGATATCGCGTTTTAAGAAGCATTAGAACTCTATTGCTACGATACGTAGACATCTGCAAACGCTATTTCCTAGCATGGAATTGCCGCATTTACATTCTTTTGAAGTTAATACGAGGTACACATGACACTTCGCAATGAATATTATATCTTATCTGGAAACATAGAAGTGAGATGCGATATCGCGATTTAAGAAGCGCTAGAACTCTATTTCTACGATGCGTGGACATCTGCAAATGTTATTTCCTAGCAAGGAAGTGTCGCATTTACATTCTTTTGAAGTGAATACGAGTTATACATGACACTTCGCAATGAATATTATATCTCATCATGAAACATAGGAATGAGGTGCTATATCGCGTTTTGAGAAGCAATAGTGTTCTAATGCTACTTATATCGCGATATCGCATCTAATTACTATGTTTCATGATAAGATATCATATTCATTGCGAAGAGTCATGTATACCCTGTATTCACTTCAGAAGAATGTAAATGCGACACTTCCTAGCAAGGAAATAGCGTTTGCAGATGTCGACGTATCGTAGCAATACAGTTCTAATGCTTCCCAAAACGAGATATCGCATCTCCTTTCTATGTTTTATGATAAGATATAATATTCATTGCGAATTGTCATGCATACCTCGGATACACTTCAAATGAATGTAAATGCGACACTTCCTTGCTAGGAAATAGCGTTTGCAGATGTCTAAGTATCGAAGCAATAGAGTTCTAATGCTTCATAAAACGAGACATCGCATCTCATTTCTATGTTCCACGATAAGACATAATATTCATTGCGGAGTGGCATGAATACCTCGTATTCACTTCAATGGAATGTAAACGCGACACTTCCTTGCTAGGAAGTAGCGTTTGCAGAGATCTACGTATCGAACCAATAGAGTTGTAATGCTTCTTATATCGCGATATTGCATCTCATATCTACGTTTCATGATTAGATATAACATTTATTGTGGAGTGTTATGTATCCCTCGTATTCACTTCAAATGAATGTAAATGCGACAATTCCTTGCTAGGATGTAGCTTTTGCAGATGTCTACGTATCGTAGCAATAGAATTATAATGCTTCTTGAAGCGCGATACCGCATCTCATATCTATGTCTCATGATAAGATATAATATTCATTGCGAAGAGTCATGTATACCTCGTATTCACTTCAATGGAATGTAAACGCGACACTTCCTTGCTAGGAAGTAGCGTTTGCAGATATCTACGTATCGAAGCAATAGAGTTGTAATGCTTCTTATATCGCGATATCGCATCTCATTTCTACGTTTCAGGATTAGATAAAATATTCATTGTGGAGTGATATGTATCCCTCGTATTCACTTCAAATGTATGTAAATGCGACAATTCCTTGCTAGGATGTAGCTTTTGCAGATGTCTACGTATCGTAGCAATAGAGTACTAATGCTTGTTGAAGCGCGATACCGCATCTCATATCTATGTCCCATGATAAGATATGATATTCATTGCGAATTGTTATGTATACCTCGGATACACTTCAGATGAATGTAAATGCGTCACCTCCTTGCTAGGAAATAACGTTTGCAGATATCTACGTGTAGAATCAATAGGGTTCTAATGCTTCTTAAAACGAGATATCGCATCTCATTTCTACGTTTCATGATAAGATATAATATTCATTGTGCAGTGTTGCGTACACCACGTATTCGCTACAAAGGAGTGTAAACGCGACACTTTCATGCTAGGAAGTAGCGTTTCCAGATGTCTAGGTATCGAAGCAATAGAGTACTAATGCTTCTTAAAACGAGATATTGCATCTCTTTTCTATGTTTCATGATAAGATATAATATTCGTTGCGAAGTGCTATGTACTCCTCGTCTACACTTCCAATGAATGTAAATGCGACACTTCCTTGCTAGGGAATAGCTTTTGCAGATATCTACGTGTAGAATCAATAGAGTTCTAATGCTTCTAAAAACGAGCTCTCGCATCTCATTTCTTTGTTTCACGATATGATATAATATTCATTGCGGAGTGGCATGTATACCTCGTATTCACTTCAATGGAATGTTAACGCGACACTTCCTTGCTAGGAAGTAGCGTTTGCAGATATCTACGTATCGAAGCAATAGATTTGTAATGCTGCTTATATCGCGATATCGCATCTCATTTCTACGATTCACGATTAGATATAATATTCATTGTGGAGTGTTATGTATCCCTCGTATTCACTTCAAATGAATGTAATTGCGACAATTCCTTGCTAGGATGTAGCTTTTGCGGATGTCTACGTATCGTAGCAATAGAGTTATAATGCTTCTTAAAACGAGATATCATATCTCATTTCTATGTTTCATGATAAGATATGATATTCATTCCGAATTGTTAGGTATACCTCGGATACACTTCAAATGAAAGTAAATGCGACACTTCCTTGCAACGAAGTAGTGTTTGCAGATGTCTAAGTATCGAAGCAATAGGGTTCTAATGCTCCTTAAAACGAGACATCGCATCTCATTTCTATGTTTCACCATAAGATATAATATTCATTGCGGAGTGGCATGTGTACCTCGTATTCACTTCAATGGAATGTAAATGCGACACTCCCTTGCTAGGAAGTAGCCTTTGCAGATATCTACGTGTAGAATCAATAGGGTTCTAATGCTTCTTAAAACGAGACATCGCATCTCATTTCTATGTTTCACGATAAGATATAATATTCATTGCGGAGTGGCATGTACACCTCGTATTCACTTCAATGGAATGTAAATGCGACACTTCCTTGCTAGGAAGTAGCGTTTGCAGATATCTACGTGTAACATCAATAGAGTTCTAATGCTTCTTAAAACGAGATATCGCATCTCATTCCTTTGTTTCACGATATGATATAATATTCGTTGCGAAGTGCTATGTACTCCTCGTCTACACTTCCAATGAATGTAAATGCGACACTTCCTTGCTAGGAAATAGCTTTTGCAGATATCTACGTGTAGAATCAATAGAGTTCTAATGCTTCTAAAAACGAGATCTCGCATCTCATTTCTTTGTTCCACGATATGATATAATATTCATTGCGGAGTGGCATGTATACCTCGTATTCACTTCAATGGAATGTAAACGCGACACTTCCTTGCTAGGAAGTAGCGTTTGCAGATACCTACGTATCGAAGCAATAGATTTGTAATGCTGCTTATATCGCGATATCGCATCTCATTTCTACGATTCACGATTAGATATAATATTCATTGTGGAGTGTTATGTATCCCTCGTATTCACTTCAAATGAATGTAATTGCGACAATTCCTTGCTAGGATGTAGCTTTTGCGGATGTCTACGTATCGTAGCAATAGAGTTATAATGCTTCTTAAAACGAGATATCATATCTCATTTCTATGTTTCATGATAAGATATGATATTCATTCCGAATTGTTAGGTATACCTCGGATACACTTCAAATGAATGTAAATGCGACACTTCCTTGCAACGAAGTAGTGTTTGCAGATGTCTAAGTATCGAAGCAATAGGGTTCTAATGCTCCTTAAAACGAGACATCGCATCTCATTTCTATGTTTCACGATAAGATATAATATTCATTGCGGAGTGGCATGTGTACCTCGTATTCACTTCAATGGATTGTAAATGCGACACTCCCTTGCTAGGAAGTAGCCTTTGCAGATATCTACGTGTAGAATCAATAGGGTTCTAATGCTTCTTAAAACGAGACATCGCATCTCATTTCTATGTTTCACGATAAGATATAATATTCATTGCGGAGTGGCATGTATACCTCGTATTCACTTCAATGGAATGTAAAGGCGACACTTCCTTGCTAGGAAGTAGCGTTTGCAGATATCTACGTGTAAAATCAATAGAGTTCTAATGCTTCTTAAAACGAGATATCGCATCTCATTCCTTTGTTTCACGATATGATATAATATTCGTTGCGCAGTGCTATGTACTCCTCGTCCACGCTTCCAATGAATGTAAATGCGTCACATCCTTGCTAGGAAATAGCGTTTGCTGATGTTTACGTATCGAGGCAATAGAGTTCTAATGCTTCTTATATCGCGATATCGCATCTCATTTCTAGGTTTCATGATAAGATATAATATACATTGTGGAGTGCTTTGTATCCCTCGTATTCACTTCAAATGAATGTAAATGCTACACTTCCTTGCTAGGAAATAACGTTTGCAGATGTCTATGTATCGAAGCTATAGAGTTCTAATGCTTCCCAAAACGACATATCGCATCTCCTTTCTATGTTTCATGATAAGATATAATAATCAATGCCGAGTGTTATGTATACATCGTTTTCACTTCCAAAGAATGTAAATGCGTCACATCCTTGCTATTAAATAGCGTTTGCAGATGTCTACGTATCGCAGCAATAGAGTCCTAATGCTTCCTAAAACGAGATATCGCATCACATTTTTATGTTTCATGATAAGGTATAATATTTATTGCGAAGTGTTATGTAAACCTCGTATTCACTTCAAAACAATGTAAATGCGACATTTACTTGCTATTCTATAGCGTTTGCAGATGTCTACGTATCGGAGCAATAAAGTCCTAATGCTTCTTAAATCGCTATTTCGCATCTCATTCTTTTGTTTCATGATAGGATATAATATTCATTGCGAAATGTCACTTATTCCTCGCATACACTTCAACTGAATGTAAATGCGACACTTCCTTGCTAGGAAATAGAGTTTGCAGATGTCTACGTATCGAAGCAATAGAGTTCTAATGCTTCTTAAAACGAAATATCGCATCTCATTTCTATGATTCATGATAAGGTATAATATTCATTGCGAAGTATTGTTTTCCACGCCTACACTTCAAATGAATGTAAATGCATCACTTTCTTCCTAGGAAATAGCGTTTGCAGATGTCTACGTATCGAAGCTATAAAGTTCTAATGCTTCTTAAAACGCGATATCGCATCTCATTGCTATGTTTCTCGATAAGCTACAATATCCATTGCGAAATGTTATTTATACCTCGTCTGCACTTCAAAGGAATGTAAATGACACACTTCCTTTCTGAGAGATAGCGTTTCCATATGTCTACGTATCGAAGAAATAGAGTTCAAATGGTTCTTAAAACGCGATATCGCATCTCATTTCTGGGTTTCAAGATAAGTTATTACATTCATTGCGAAGTATTATGTATACCTCGAGTACACTTCCAAAGATTGCAAATACCACACTTCCTTGCTAGGAAATAGCGTTTCCAGATGTCTGCGTATCCAAGCAATAGAGTTCTAATGCTGCTTAAAATGCGATATCGCATCTCATTTCTACGTATTATGATAAGATGCAATATTCTTTGCGAAGAGCTATGTGGACCTCGTATACACTTCAAAAAAATGTGAAGGCCACACATCCTTGCTAGGAAATAGTGTTCTCTGATGTCTACGTACCCAAGCAATAGGGTTCCACTGCTTCTTAAAACGCGATATCGCATCTCATTTCTGGGTTTCAAGATAAGCTATAATATTCATTGGGAAGTGTTATGTATACCTCGACTACACATCTAAACATTGCAAACCCCACGCTTCCTTGCTAGGAAATAGCGTTCCATGATGTCTACGTATCGAAGCAATGGAGTTCTAATGCTTCCTAGAACGCGATATCGCATCTCATGTATGTTTCATGATAAGATATAATATTCATTGCGAAGTGTTATGTATACCTCGTATTCACTTCAAAAGAATGTAAATGCCACACTACTTGGCTAGGAAATTGCGTTTCTAGATGTCTACGCATCGAAGCAATAGATTTCTAACTCTATAAAACGCGATATTGCATATCAATTCTAAGTCACATGATAAGATGTAATTTCAGTGCAACGCGTTATGTATATCTCCTCTACACTTCAAATGAATGTAAATAGATCACTTCCTTGCTACGGAATATCGTTTCTATATCTGATGGTTTAGAAGCAATAGAGTTCTAATGCTTCGTAAAACGCGGCTGCGCATCTTACTTCTATATTTTATGATAAGATGTAATATTCATAGCATCGCGTTATGTTTATCTGCTTCTGCATATGAATTGAGTGTGAACCCTACACTTCCTTGTCCGGGGATAGCGTTTCTAGATGTCCAGGTGCCGAGGCATTTAATTTGTCATGCTTCATGCACCTCAATATTGCATTTCATATAAACAGTTCAAAGTAAGTTAGAAGGTTGTAAAGCTCTATGCATCGCATTATGCTTATCTGCTTTTGTGCTTTATAATGCTCTGGGATGTGAGAAGGTCCTCAACCATCCTTAACCCCCTAAAGAGAAGTCAAAAGTCCAGCGGCCCTGCAGGTGGGCCATGGGAGCGCGGCGCGCGAGGCGCTACGCAATTTAAATGATCAGGAGGATCCCCTCAGGGACACCCAAGGGGGCGAGAAGAGGAAATCGCCGAAATCCACTGATCGATGGACTCGAACAATACCGAAGCCTACAGCCCACTCCACCAAGGAGCCCCGAGGAGGATGCAGGAGACCCGAGGACCACCAGCGAATTCAAGGAACCTGAAGAAGAGAACGTGAGAGCTTATTCGCTAAAGCGTCCCATTTCTTGTGTCGCATATTGTATATTGTATCTTATATCGTGAAGCGAGTTATGATACCCGGTAATTTGCGGCGTGTTGCGTAGTTTCCCGTAGCCCTTCATAGTTAAACCCACGTCGAGACCATAAATAAACATGCCGTGACTTCAGTATCTCGCGACCTGAGTGTGTGTACTTGGCTAGACGTAGTCGAGAGGAGGACCATTTCGAAGTTTCAAGGGTTGTTCCGCCCCAGGGTTCCCGGGGTCGTGTAGTCTATCCCGTTGCTACTTTCTGAGCAGCTGGCGCCCAAGAAAAGTTGTACGTGAGCATATACCTTGGAACGATAGATAGCTTTAGATTAAAGTACGTTTTACACCTTAAAGCATTTAGATAATTAACCCCTTCGAGCTTCCCTGACTTTCTATATATAGGTTTCCGTCACAACTAATAGGAACCATCACTTTACATAGATATATAGAACACACATAGTTTTAAACGTAGAACTGAGAATTTGAGAACTTACTTTGAAACGTTAGTAGTGAGAAATTCCATCGGATTTCATAGAAATTCAGAACTTACTTGCTATGAAACATAGGCAGATAAGGGCCATCGCGTTGCTTAGAACTTTAGAACTTGCTTACTTCAACAAAGATTTCTATTGGCTTCGTCCGTTCTTTTAGAAGAGTTTTTGATAAACCACATACTTTTCACGCTTCTGATACCTTTGAAAGTTCGCGAGATGTAATCGTTTAAGTTTTAAAATGATTACTTAGTGTGGATTATTATTTAGTAACTCGCTCATAAACGAGTCTGCATAGGATTTAATCCATAAGTTTTTAAGCCTGGAATTTATGCAGTTATTTGTTATTCACTTATTGCTCAAACGACAAAGATTCTGACCACTTCAAAATGGTTGACTTTCATCAATTTTCTTAAAAATTGAAATACTGCCCAACTGCTTGCATTAAAGACTGTAATTAAAGCTTTCGAAACATTTTAGCTCTTATAGATGAATTCTGGAATTGAAATTGAATGTTTGACTTTTCTAGCTCCTGTTTAGACATCTTTCTATTGGAATGTTCAAGTATTTTTCATATTCGTAATTATTAAAAATGTTTTACTTGATTCTTTTATTTAATATTTAGAATTTTCTGAGAAATATTTTTTATCGTAATGAACTATATAATTGCAATTATAATTCTTTATGAAATAATAATAACAGAAAGGTATGTATCCATTCTTGTAGTTTCGTAAAGAGTATTTAATCTTACTATCTAAAATGAAACATTGAGATCTGTTTACAATCTAATGGAATTTAATTACCTTTTGATTCAAATTCAAAATGATAATCTTCCATAGTTCAACAATTTTGTGAGCTGTCCTCAGGAATCCGCAGCTCAGTACTTATAAAATGAACGACAAAAAGAACAGCCTAACCAAACGTATTCGAACCGATTTTTCAATACTAATCTTATCATGTTTAACTTATGCTGCAAACTATTGAAATGCCCTTCGAAAAGTGTTTATTCACAGTGAAGTAAACGGTAAGTATTACGCCTTCCACCACTGTTTACAATACGTATGTTTCATTTACTATCAAAACCGTGAGTATTATCGCCTTTCATTACTTTTTGTAACCTTCAATGCCTTCATGTTACAGATCGCTAAACTTGCTTTAAAATGCTCTATCGTATTACGGAAGAATGGACATACCAATTCATTTTAAAAAATGAAGGTAACCTTCATATGTCCAACATAACTCCACTTACAAAAAAACTATTTTCATCAACGGATGGCCCCTTTGTACTATGCAATTTTATATTAGCAAAAACTTCTATGAAACTTATAGTTTCGTGGATATCTGAGGTGCTAATTATTACTGCCCCACCCTGTATATTGTTATGGATGTGCCCGACAAGGCAACGATGAACAGAGTTAAATTTAATATTATGATGTTTATTATTTTACTGATAGTATATTTGTTTTTCTGGAATTTTGCCAAAAAACAATGTTCACAATGTCGACAGATATTTGCCTTAGAATTACAAGAGCCAATAATTTCGAAAGTAGAATATTACTTTACTTCGCTAACCGAATCATTGCAAACGTTAAGTAAAGTGCGTGCCTTTCAAAACAGTCAGATGCAAATTACGATACAACGTCTCCAAGAAATGGTACGTGCCACTGTTTTTTAATTTCCGTTTATTTAATCAAAGGAAATTTAATTGAAATATCCGCAAAATTTGAGGACAAAAAGTTATTGTAATTTTACGCATCATATATGATGGTGATAAAGGATAAGTATACGGAACTGAAAATGGAAAGTAGCGAGCAGAAAGAGAAACTGATGGAGCTACAAAGTAGATTGATAGAATCATCCGTCAAATGATGATTCTAGGTTAATAAAATCTGTTAATCAAAGAACTATTGCAAAAATCAAGTATAATCAATATTACTTCTGCTCAAAGGCTATAATAGAATTGGACCGAAATGGGTACAAAACAGGCCATTATATCTATACGTTCTATTCTATGCAAAGGCAAATATTTCAAAGAGAAAAGATGTGTTACTTACAAATTACTTATGTTCCTAGATATCTCACTAATTCAGGCTTCTTGTCTTGCAGAACTAATCATTCATTTAACATGTAAAGGGGTCCAAGAATAGTAAAAGATTTTTATATTTCATAGCCTCACTTGATACGTCGATTGGATCACGTAAAATATCGGACATTAATTGCATCTACATCTTCAGACCTTAAGTATATAATTGCAACAACATATTTAATAGCGTTTTAATAACATTTTTCTAATTGTTTATATCTATGTCTAATAAATATATATTAATCGAATAAGTTGCTTTACCAAAGAATAAAAGTATCTGAGGCTTACAAATCGGAGCATTACATAACAAAAGTGCATCACATATATAATATTACATGTAATAAAAGATGAAGACCAAAAAGATCGTACATAAGTTGAATCCACAATGCGGTCATAGAGATACAGAAACGGCAAAAATTCCAAACAATAATTTAAAAAATTCAAAAAGGGGGGAGTGAAAATCCATCTCCTTGACGATGATAAGGAACAAGTCTGCCTCATGCACTACAATATCCCAAACAGCCAGCGATTGGCACGCCAATGACAACGGATGGAACGAATTCCGTGACAGAACTGTGCTAACAAATTGTTCCTACTCAGCTTTCGAAATGGCATACTGTTAGTACTGGGGCGGCATTCGTATCACGGCACTATTAAAGCACCGAAATATAGCACACGGGCTACACGGCCGTGACAATGACACTATCAGCTCACCATAGCTACACTCGTGGTTGTGGCGTAGGCTGACATTTACTAATGGGGAAGCTGCTTCCATAAAAATTATAAGCAAATATGAAAAATGACTAAACTGTGCAATTTATTTATTTTGGTTCCAAAATAGATACACCGGAACAAAACAAAGATATAAGAACTCGATTTTATTATTTTCTATAAACTAGCTCGATAGGGCGATTTTTTCCATAAAGTCGATAATTACTTTGTCATAAAAATATACACACTTATTTTATATATATTTTCTTCAATTTATTGTTGCAAATTCATGCAATTGAGGGTTACATTAAATACGATGACAGCATGTTATTTCAAAAATTACACAAGGCGAAGTTAGGGACGCAACAGCATGAATTTTATTTTATAAGTAATATTTTTTTTATAAATAATATTTTTAGTCTATGATGGATTGAAAGAAATATATACGACTCGCTCAATAACTATAAATATAGGAAAACGACCATCAAAATGTCTATCAACACTCATATGCTGAACATCCAATGACATCTAACGGTTCTAATTTGTATGAAAGCACAGGTTCCCCATTGCCAAATGTGATCCTGCTTCATTGCTGAGGAGATTCATGAATGGAGCGATGATACGCGTGTCACCATGGTGCTGGTGCTGCGCGATTCGCTTGTCTAAAACGTGCTTGTAACACGTTCTGGCATTTTAGTCAACGAATCCGGTCACAGATAACTACGAATCAGCTGACACACCTCGGAAGTGGCAATATAGTGCCGGCATGGTGTCGCTACCATCTTGCCGTTTGTTATCTGGGATGATTTTTAGTGCATTATTCGGAATTGAATTTGAACACATAGCTACTTAATCGCAAATTTGTATGTACTGTGACGTGGTGAAGTCACAAGGCTCGCTCACCCCCCCACCCTGCTTCGGTTAGACTAGCCCGCAGATCACCACCCATGCGAGAAGCGCGACACGGACCATCGCGGTAGCTGTATTTGCGAGAAGCGTGAAATACACGATGGTAGAACCTTCCCCCCTACCCCGTTCGTTTCTCTCTCTCCGTTATACGGATTAGACTGGAGAGCTGATGCGATATCGCGTTTTAAGAAGCATTAGAACCCTATTGCCTCGATGCGGAGACATCTGCAAACGCTATTTCCAAGCAAGGAAGTGTTGCATTTACATTCTTTTGAAGTGAATGCGATGTATACATAACATTGCACAATGAATACTACATCTTATCATGTAACATAGAAATGAGATGCGATATCGCGATATATGAAGCATTATAACTCTATTGCTTCGATACGTAGACATTTGCAAACGCTATTTCCTAGCATGGAAGTGTCGCATTTACATACCTTTGAAGTGCAGACGAGGCATACCTAAAATTTCGCAATGAATATTATATCTTGTCATGAAACATAGAAATGTGATGCGATATCGCGTTTTAAGAAGCTTTAGAACTCCATTGCTTCGATACTTAGACACATGGAAACGCATTGCCTAGCAAGGATGTGTGACATTTACATTCTTTTGAAGTGTGGACGAGGTATACATAACACTTCGCAATGAATATTACATCTTATCATGCAACACAGAAATGAGATGCGATATCGTGTTTTAAGAAGCATTAGAACAATACTGCTCTGATACGTAAACAACTGCAAACGCTATTTCCTAGCAAGGAAGTGTGGCATTTACATTCTTTTGAAGTGAATACGAGGTATACATCACTTCGCAATGAATATTATATCATATCATGAAACATAGAAATGAGATGCGATAGCGCTATTTAAGAAGCATTAGAACTCTATTGCTACGTTACGTAGACATCTGCAAACGCTATATCCTAGCAAGGAAGTGTCGCATCTACATTCTTTTGAGGTGAATACGAGCTTTACATAACACCTCTCTATGAATATTATATCTTATCATGAAACATACTAATGAGATGCGATATCTCGTTTTAAGAAGCATTAGAACTCCATTGCTTCGATACCTAGACACATGGAAACGCATTGCCTAGCAAGGATGTGTGACATTTACATTCTTTTGAAGTGTAGGCGAGGTATACATAACACTTCGCAATGAATATTACAAATTATCATGAAACATAGAAATAGGATGCCATGTCGCGTTTTAAAAAGGAATAGAACTCTCTTGCTTCGATACGTAGACATCTCGAAACACTATTTCCCAGCAAGGAAGTGTGGCATTTACATTCTCTTGAAGTGTAGACGAGGTATAAATAACACTTTGCAATGAATATTATTTCTCATCATGATACATAGAAATGAGATGCGCTATCGCGTTTTAAGAAGAATTAGAACTCTATTTCTTCCATACGTGGACATCTGAAAACGCATTTCCTTTGGAAGGATGTGTGGCATTTACATACTTTTGAAGTATAGACGAGATATACATAACACTTCGCAATGAATATTATATCATATCATGAATCATAGAACTGAGATGCGATATCACGTTCTAAGAAGCATTACAACTCTATACCTTCGATACGTACACATCTCGAAACGCATTTCCTAGCAAGGAATAGTCGCATTTACATTCCTTTGAAGTGAATACGAGGTATACATGACACTTCGCAATGAATATTATATCTTATCACGAAACATAGAAATGAGATTTGATATCCCGATTTAGGAAGAATTAGGAATCTATGGTCTCGATGCGGAGACATCTGCAAACGCTATTTCCTAGCATGGAAGTTTCGCACTTACATTCTTTTGAAGTGAATACGAGGTATACATTACACTTCGCAATGAATATTATATCTAATCACCAAACATTTAAATGAGATGCGATATCGCGATTTAAGTAGCATTAGAACTCTATTGCCACGGTACGTAGACATCAGCAAACGCTCTTTCCTAGCAAGGAAGATTCGCATTTACGTTCTATTGAAGTGAATACGAGGTATACATGACACTTCGCAATGAATATTATATCTTATCACGAAACATAGAAATGAAATGCGACATCTCGTTTTAAGAAGCATTAGGACTCTATTGCTACGATACATAGACATCTGCCAACGCTATTTCCTAGGATGAAAACGTCGCACTTACATTCTTTTGAAGAGAATACGAGGTATACATGACACTTCGCAATGAAAATTACATCCTATCACGAAACATAGAAATGAGATGCGATATCGCGATTTGAGAAGTATTACTACTCTACTGCTACGATTCGTAGATATCTGCAAACGCTATTTCCTAGCAAGGAAATGTCGCATTTACATTCATTTGAAGTGTGTGCGAGGTATACATGACACTTCGCAATGAATATTATATCTTATCATGGAAGATTGAAATGAGATGCGACATCTCGTTTAAGGAAGCATTGGAACTCTATTGCTACGATACGTAGACATCTGCAAACGCTATTTCCTAGGAAGTGATGTGTCGCATTTACATACTTTTGAGGCGAATACAAGGTACACATAACACTGCACAATAAATATTATATCTTATCACGAAACATGGAAATGAGGAGCGATTTCGCGTCTTAAGAAGCATTAGAACTCTATTTCTGCGGTACGTAGATATCTGCAAACCTTATTTCCTAGCAAGGAATTGTCGCATTTACATTCTTTTGAAGTGAGTACGAGGTGTCACGTCCGGTGAAACTATTTTCCGTTGCTCCGGAGGCTTTACGACACGAGCCTATTTTTCGGTAATTCGGTCCGCGGGAACGCGTTAAGTCCGGGTCCGACAATTTCGGCTGACGCGACACTAGCGAAAGCACTCGCGATAATAAGGGAATGACCCTACCTTTCGATGACTTCTCTCTCGATTTGTACGTAGAAACGGCATGGAGGATCGTTCGCTGAGATCGTAGCGGATTTCGTTCTGTTGGCTGCTACGGAAATCTTGATCAGTCGCCAGCGAAGACGAGGACGGCGGTGGGAATTCAGCGATGATGCTGAATGTGGCAGAATCGGCGTGATGCGTCGTGGTGTCTGGATCGGAAGCGTCGACGGTCGCTTCGAAAAGCGGCGTCTGGACTGGTGCGAAGGCAGGTCGCTGGTATACGAGGACTCTCGGAACACCCTCCAAATATTCACGCACAAGTGATCGTATGAAATTCTTCCTACTCGCACGTCGCGTTCTTCGCAAACCGGAAGCACGATTCATTCACCAGGTTTTTCTGTACTTTCGACTAAGATCTGAAGGATAAGCGGCGGTCTCAACGTCACAAAGCCGATTTCTATACTCCTTCAATTTGATGAAGAGCAACCCCAGTTGTATGGAAGAACCCGTGGAAGAATTCGTAGTTAAATGTAGTGTTAAAAGTAGAACTAGTATTGTTAACACTTGATAAAATAAATGGATGTGGAAATAGTAGACTTGGTAAATGAACTTGTACTTGGATATAGTAAACGTAAAAATAAAATATATTCTAGGTTTAAAGTATACAAGAACTGGAATTATTCCAAGACTAAGACTAAGTTAAAATGGAAATAGAAATACGATGCCTGAACCCCACATTGAGGTGGCTAACGATCTAGAACTAGAGGTTTCGACACCTCGGTAGGAGATCTCCAGTCAGAGTGTGTGCTCTGGAGACGCGTCTCTGACCTCCTCGGTTCGCGGGGCGCTACGGTCGCGGAGGCTCGCGGTAGGGAGATCGCGGTCCCGCGAGTGGGGGACTCGCGTCTTCGAGGCGGAGAGCGCGCGGTCCAGCGAGTGGGGACTCGCGGCTCGCGGTGGGGCTAGCGGCGCACGCCGCTGGCCGGACGCATCTTACTTAGTGTAACTTAGATCTAGGAATTCTTATATATGCGTCATGATATGGTATGTATGTCCTAGCTTAGAAGTAATATATAGGTTCTAGCAGATCCTGTTCCCGGAATTGGAAAAGACCCCATTCAGGTGATGGGCTGCGGCTACGTCATCCTGCAGGACGGAATTCTCGGTGCGAGGGAGATAGGGCTGCCCGACCTTGGTGCGGGCGAGACAGGTATACTCGGTGGTGCGAGTGAGACACTGGTGCCCGGTACGAGCGAGACAGGTATACTCGGCGGTGCGAGTGAGGCAGCGGAACTCGGTGTGCGTGAGCGCGTGCAGGTATGCGCGCGCGAACACTTCCAGTTGCTGGTTCTGCAGGCGAGTTTGGCTGGTTGCATGCGTCCAGGGGTTGATGATGGGGGGTGCGAGGAGGTTCCTTTCTAGGAAATTACGTTTCCAGATATCTCTGTATCGAAGCTATAGAGTACTAATGCCCCTTAAAACGCCATATCGCATCTCATTTCTATGTTTCGTGATAAGATATAATATTCATTGCGAAGTGTCATGTATTCCTCGTATTCGCTTCTAAAGTATGTAAATGAGACACTCCCTTGCTAGGAAATAGCGTTTGCAGATGTCTCCGTATCGAAGCAATAGAGTTCTATTGACTCTTAAATCGGTATATCGCATCTCATTCCTGTGTTTCATGATAAGGTATAATATTCATTGAGAAGTGTCATGTTTACCTCGTATTCACTTCAAAAGAATGTAAATGCGACACTTCCTTGCTAGGAAATAGCGTTTGCAGATGTCTACGTATCCTTGCAATAGAGTTCTAATGTTTCTATTAACGGGATATCGCATCTCATTTCTATGTTTCATGATAAGATATAATATTCATTGCGAAGTGTCATGTATACCTCCTCTTCTCTCCAAACGAATGTAAATGCTACACTTCCTTGCTAGGAAATAGCGTATTCAGATGTCTACGTATCGTAGCAAAAGTTTTCTAATGCTACTTAAATCGCGATATCGCATCTCATTTCTATGTTTCGTGATAAGATATAATATTCATTGCGAAGTGTCATGTATACCTCGTATTCTCTCCAAACGAATGTAAATGCAACACTTCCTTCCTAGGAAATAGCTTATTCAGATCTCTACGTATCGTAACAATAGAGTTCTAATGCTTCTTAAAACGCGATATCGCATCTAACTTCTATGTTTCATGGTAAGATATAATATTCATTGCGAAGTGTAATGTATACCTCGTATTCACTTCAAAAGAATGTATATGCGACTATTGCTTGCTAGGAAATAGCGTTTGCAGATGTCTCCGCATCGAGGCCATAGAGTTCTAATGCTTCTTGAAACGCAATATCGCATCTCTCTTCTATGTTTCATGATAAGATATAATATTCATTGCGAAGTGCCATGTATACCTCGCGTTCACTCCAAACGAATGTAAATGCGACACTACCTTGCTAGGAAACGGCGTATTCAGATGTCTACGTATCGTAGCAATAGAGTTCTAATGCTACTTAAATCGCGATATCGCAACTCATTTCTACGTTTCGTGATAAGATATAATATTCATTGCGAAGTGTCATGTACACCTCGTATTCACATCAAAAGAATGTAAATGCGACACTTCGATGCTAGGAAATAGCGTCTGCAGATGTGTCCGCATCGAGGCCATAGAGTTCTAATGCTTCTTAAAACGCGATATCGCATCTCTCTTCTATGTTTCATGATAAGATATAATATTCATTGCGAAGTGTCGTGTACACCTCGTATTCACTTCAAAAGAATGAAAATGCGAATCTTCCTTGCTAGGAAATAGCGTTTGCAGATGTCCACGTATCGTAGCAATGGAGTTCCAATGCTTCTCAAAACGCGATATCGCATCTCATTTCTATGTTTCGTGATAAGATATAATATTCATCGCGAAGTGTCATGTATACCTCGTATTCACTTCAAAAGTATGTAAGTGCGACTATTGCTTGCTAGGAAGTAGCGTTTGCAGATGTCTACGTATCGTAGCAATAGAGTTCTAATGCTTCTCAAAACGCGATATCGCATCTCATTTCTATGTTTCCTGATAAGATATAATATTCATTGCGAAGTTTCATGAACACCTCGTATTCACTTCAAAAGAATGTAAATGCGACACTTCCATGCCAGGAGTAGAGTTCTAATGCTTCTTAAAACGCGATATCGCATCTCATTTCTATGTTTCATGATAAGATATAATATTCATTGCGAAGTGTCATGTATACCTCATATTCTTTTCAAAAGAATGTAAATGCGAATCTTCCTTGCAAGGAAATAGCGCTTGCAGATGTCTACGTATCCTAGCAATAGAGTTCTAATGCCTCTCAAAACGCGATATCGCATCTCATTTCAATGCTTCATGATAAGATATAATATTCATTGCGAAGTGTCATGTATACCTCTTATTCACTTCAAACGAATGTAAATGCGACACTTCCTTGCTAGGAAATAGCGTATTCAGATGTCTACGTATCGTAGCAATAGAGTTCTAATGCTACTTAAATCGCGATATCGCATCTCATTTCTATGTTTCGTGATAAGATATAATATTCATTGCGAAGTGTCATGAATACCTCGTATTCACTTCAAAAGAATGTATATGCGACTATTGCTTGCTAGGAAATAGCGTTTGCAGATGTCTCCGCATCGAGGCCATAGAGTTCTAATGCTTCTTGAAACGCG
The DNA here is from genome assembly GCF_050948175.1 of Xylocopa sonorina. Lineage (NCBI taxonomy): Eukaryota > Metazoa > Arthropoda > Insecta > Hymenoptera > Apidae > Xylocopa > Xylocopa sonorina. Next base: position 33,174 of record NW_027490762.1, on the reverse strand, counting down.
ATATCGCATCTCTCTTCTATGTTTCATGATAAGATATAATATTCATTGCGAAGTGCCATGTATACCTCGCGTTCACTCCAAACGAATGTAAATGCGACACTTCCTTGCTAGGAAACGGCGTATTCAGATGTCCACGTATCGTAGCAATGGAGTTCTAATGCTACTTAAATCGCGATATCGCAACTCATTTCTACGTTTCGTAATAAGATATAATATTCATTGCGAAGTGTCATGTACACCTCGTATTCACATCAAAAGAATGTAAATGCGACACTTCGATGCTAGGAAATAGCGTCTGCAGATGTGTCCGCATCGAGGCCATAGAGTTCTAACGCTTCTTAAAACGCGATATTGCATCTCTCTTCTATGTTTCATGATAAGATATAATATTCATTGCGAAGTGTCGTGTACACCTCGTATTCACTTCAAAAGAATGAAAATGCGAATCTTCCTTGCTAGGAAATAGCGTTTGCAGATGTCCACGTATCGTAGCAATGGAGTTCCAATGCTTCTCAAAACGCGATATCGCATCTCATTTCTATGTTTCGTGATAAGATATAATATTCATTGCGAAGTGTCATGTATACCTCGTATTCACTTCAAAAGAATGTAAATGCGTGTCTTCCTTGCTAGGAAATAGCGCTTGCAGATGTCTACGTTTCATAGCAATAGTGTTCTAATGCTTCTCAAAACGCGATATCGCATCTCATTTCTATGCTTCATGATAAGATATAATATTCATAGCGAAGTGTCATGTATATCTCGTATTCACTTCAAAAGAATGTAAATGCGACACTTCCATGCTAGCAAATAGCGTCTGCAGATGTCTACGCGTCGAGGCAATAGGGTTCCAATGCTTCTCAAAACGCGATATCGCATCTCATTTCTATGTTTCATGATAAGATATAATATTCATTGCGAAGTGTCATGTATACCTCGCGTTCACTCCAAACGAATGTAAATGCGACACTTCCTTGCTAGGAAACGGCGTATTCAGATGTCTACGTATCGTAGCAATAGAGTTCTAATGCTACTTAAATCGCGATATCGCAACTCATTTCTACGTTTCGTGATAAGATATAATATTCATTGCGAAGTGTCATGTACACCTCGTATTCACATCAAAAGAATGTAAATGCGACACTTCGATGCTAGGAAATAGCGTCTGCAGATGTGTCCGCATCGAGGCCATAGAGTTCTAATGCTTCTTGAAACGCGATATCGCATCTCTCTTCTATGTTTCATGATAAGATATAATATTCATCGCGAAGTGTCATGTATACCTCGTATTCTGTCCAAACGAAAGTAAATGCGACACTTCCTTGATAGGAAATGGCGTTTTCAGATGTCTACGTAACGTAGCAATAGAGTTCTAATGCTACTTAAATCGCGATATCGCATCTCATTTCTATGTTTCGTGATAAGGTATAATATTCATTGCGAAGTGTCGTGTACACCTCGTATTCACTTCAAAAGAATGAAAATGCGACTATTGCTTGCTAGGAAATAGCGTTTGCAGATGTCTACGTATCGTAGCAATAGAAATCTAATGCTCCTCAAAACGCGATATCGCATCTCTCTTCTATGTTTCATGATAAGATATAATATTCATTGCGAAGTGTCATGTATACCTCGTATTCACTCCAAACGAATGTAAATGCGACTATTGCTTGCTAGGAAATAGCGTTTGCAGATGTCTCCGCATCGAGGCCATAGAGTTCTAATGCTTCTTGAAACGCGATATCGCATCTCTGTTCTATGCTCCATGATAAGATATAATATTCATTGCGAAGTGTCATGTATACCTCGAATTCTCTCCAAACGAATGTAAATGCGACACTTCCTTGCTAGGAAGTGGCGCTTTCAGATGTCTACGTATCGTAGCAATAGATTTCTAATGCTACTTAAATCGCGATATCGCATCTCATTTCTATGTTTCGTGGTAAGATATAATATTCATTGCAAATGGTCATGTATACCTTGTATTCACTTCAAAAGATTGTAAATGCGACTATTGCTTGCTAGGAAATAGCGTTTGCAGATGCCTACGTATCGTAGCAACAGAGTCCTAATGCTTCTTAGATCACGATATCGCATCTCATTTCTATGTTTCGTGAAAAGATATAATATTCATTCCGAAGTGTCATGCATACCTCGAATTCCCATCAAAAGAATGTAAATGCGAACCTTCCTTGCTCAGAAATAGCGTTTGCAGATGTCTACGTATCGTAGCAATAGAGTTCTAATGCTTCTCAAAACGCGATATCGCATCTCATTTGTATGCTTCATGATAAGATATAATATTCATTGCGAAGTGTCATGTATACCTCGTATTCACATCAAAAGAATGTAAATGCGACACTTCCATGCTAGGAAATAGCGTCTGCAGATATCTACGCGTCGAGGCAATAGAGTTCTAATGCTTCTTGGATCGCGATATCGCATCTCATTTCTATGTTTCATTATAAGATATAATATTCATTGCGAAGTGTCATGTATACCTCGTATTCACATCAAAAGAATGTAAATGCGACTATTCCTTGCTAGGGCATAGCGTTTGCAGATGTCTACGTATCGTAGCAATAGCGTTCTAATGCTACTTAAATCGCGATATCACATCTCATTTATATGTTTCGTGATAAGATATAATATTCATTGCGAAGTGCCATGTCCTCCTCGTATTCACTTCAAAAGAATGTAAATATGACACTTCCATGCCAGGAAATATAGTCTGCAGATGTCTACGCGTCGAGGCGATAGAGTTCTAATGCTTCTTAAAACGCGATATCGCATCTCACTTCTATGTTTCATGATAAGATACAATATTCATTGCAAAGTGTCATGTACACCTCGTATTCACTTCAAAAGAATGTAAATGCGACGCTTCCTTGCTGGGAAATAGCGTACTCAGATGTCAACGTGTCGTAGCAATAGGGTTCTAATGCTACTTAATTCGAGATATCGCATCTCATTTCTATATTTAGTGATAGGATATAATATTCATTGCGAAGTGTCATGTACACCTCGTATTCACTTCAAAAGAATGTAAATGCGACTATTCCTTTCTAGGAAATAGCGTTTGCAGATGCCTACATATCGTAGCAATAGAATTCCAATTCTACTTAAATCGCGATATCGCATCTCATTTATATGTTTCGTGATAAGATATAACACTCATTGCGAAGTGTCATGTATAAATCGTATTCCCTTCAAAAGAATGTAAATGTGACGTTTCCATCCTTGGGAGTATCGTTTGCAGATGTCTACTTATCGTAGCAAAAGTGTCCTAATGCTTCTTAAAACGAGATGTCGCATTTCATTTCTATGTTTCGTGATAAGATATAATATTCATAGCGAAATGTCATGTATACCTCGTATTCACTCCAAACGCATGTAAATGCGACACTTCCTTACTAGGAAATAGCGTATTCAGATGTCTACGTATCGTAGCAACAGAGTTCTAATGCTACTTAAATCGCGATGTCGCATCTCATTTCTATGTTTCGTGATAAGATGTAATATTCAATGCGAAGTGTCATGTACTCCTCGTATTCACTTCAAAAGAATGTAAATACGACACTTCCACGCTAGGAAACAAGAGTCTGCAGATGTCTACGCGTCGAGGCAATAGAGTTCTAATGCTTCTTAAAACGCGATATCGCATCTCACTTCTATGTTTCATGATAAGATACAATATTCATTGCGAAGTGTCACGCATACCTCGTATTCACTTCAAAAGAATGTAAGTGCGACTCTTCCCTGCTAGGAAATAGCGTCTGCAGATGTCTACGTATCGAGGCAATAGAGTTCTAATGCTTCTTAAAACGCGATATCGCATCTCACATCTATGTTTCATGGTAAGATATGATATTCATTGCGAAGTGTCATGAATACCTCGTATTCACGTCAAAAGAATGTAAATGCGACTATTCCTTGCTAGGAAGTAGCGTTTGCAGATGTCTACGTATCGTAGCAATGGAGTTCTAATGCTTCTCAAAACGCGATATCGCATCTCATTTCTATGCTTCATGATAAGATATTATATTCATTGCGAAGTGTCATGTATACCTCGTATTCCCTCCAAACGAATGTAAATGTGACACTTCCTTGCTAGGAAACGGCGTATTCAGATGTCCACGTATCGTAGCAATAGAGTTCTAATGCTACTTAAATCGCGATATCGCAACTCATTTCTACGTTTCGTGATAAGATATAATATTCATTGCGAAATGTCATGTACGCCTCGTATTCACATCAAAGAATGTAAATGCGACACTTCGATGCTAGGAAATAGCGTCTGCAGATGTGTCCGCATCGAGGCCATAGAGTTCTAATGCTTCTTGAAACGCGATATCGCATCTCTCTTCTATGTTTCATGATAAGATATAATATTCATTGCGAAGTGTCATGTATACCTCGTATTCTGTCCAAACGAAAGTAAATGCGACACTTCCTTGATAGGAAATGGCGTTTTCAGATGTCTACGTAACGTAGCAATAGAGTTCTAATGCTACTTAAATCGCGATATCGCATCTCATTTCTATGTTTCGCGATAAGATATAATATTCATTGCGAAGTGTCGTGTACACCTCGTATTCACTTCAAAAGAATGAAAATGCGACTATTGCTTGCTAGGAAATAGCGTTTGCAGATGTCTACGTATCGTAGCAATAGAAATCTAATGCTCCTCAAAACGCGATATCGCATCTCATTTCTATGTTTCCTGATAAGATATAATATTCATTGCGAAGTGTCATGTACACCTCGAATTCACTTCAAAAGAATGTAAATGCGACACTTCCATGCTAGGAAATAGCGTCTGCAGATGTCTAAGCGTCGAGGCAATAGAGTTCTAATGCTTCTTAAAACGCGATATCGCATCTCACTTCTATGTTTCATGATAAGATATAATATTCATTGCGAAGTGTCATATACACCTCGTATTCACTTCAAAAGAATGTAAATGCGACTATTGCTTGCTAGGAAATAGCGTTTGCAGATGTCTCCGCATCGAGGTCATAGAGTTCTAATGCTTCTCGAAACGCGATATCGCATCTCTCTTCTATGTATCATGATAACATATAATATTCATTGCGAAGTGTCATGTATACCTCGTATTCTCTCCAAACGAATGTAAATGCGACACTTCTTTGCTAGGAAATGGCGTTTTCAGATGTCTACGTATCGTAGAATTAGAGTTATAATGCTTCCCAAAACGCGATATCGCATCTCATTTCTAAGCTTCATGATAAGATATAATATTCATTGCGAAGTGTCATGTATACCTCGTATTCACTCCAAACGAATGTAAATGCGACTATTGCTTGCTAGGAAATAGCGTTTGCAGATGTCTCCGCATCGAGGCCATAGAGTTCTAATGCTTCTTGAAACGCGATATCGCATCTCTGTTCTATGCTTCATGATAAGATATAATATTCATTGCGAAGTGTCATGTATACCTCGAGTTCTCTCCAAACGAATGTAAATGCGACACTTCCTTGCTAGGAAGTGGCGTTTTCAGATCTCTACGTATCGTAGCAATAGATTTCTAATGCTACTTAAATCGCGATATCGCATCTCATTTCTATGTTTCGTGGTAAGATATAATATTCATTGCAAATGGTCATGTATACCTTGTATTCACTTCAAAAGATTGTAAATGCGACTTTTGCTTGCTAGGAAATAGCTTTTGCAGATGCCTACGTATCGTAGCAACAGAGTCCTAATGCTTCTTAGATCACGATATCGCATCTCATTTCTATGTTTCGTGATAAGATATAATATTCATTCCGAAGTGTCATGCATACCTCGAATTCCCTTCAAAAGAATGTAAATGCGAACCTTCCTTGCTCGGAAATAGCGTTTGCAGATGTCTACGTATCGTAGCAATAGAGTTCTAATGCTTCTCAAAACGAGATATCGCATCTCATTTGTATGCTTCATGATAAGATATAATATTCATTGCGAAGTGTCATGTATACCTCGTATTCACATCAAAAGAATGTAAATGCGACACTTCCATGCTAGGAAATAGCGTTTGCAGATGTCTCCGCATCGAGGCCATAGAGTTCTAATTCTTCTTAAAACGCGATATCGCATCTCTCTTTTATGTTTCATGATAAGATGTAATATTCATTGCGAAGTGTCATGTATACATCGTGTTCACTTCAAAAGAATGTAAATGCGACTATTGCTTGCTAGGAAATAGCGTTTGCAGACGTCTACGTATCGTAGCAATAGAGTTCTAATGCTACTAAAATCGCGATATCGCATCTCACTTCTATGTTTCATGATAAGATACAATATTCATTGCAAAGTGTCATGTACACCTCGTATTCACTTCAAAAGAATGTAGATGCGACGCTTCCTTGCTGGGAAATAGCGTACTCAGATGTCAACGTGTCGTAGCAATAGGGTTCTAATGCTACTTAATTCGAGATATCGCATCTCATTTCTATATTTAGTGATAGGATATAATATTCATTGCGAAGTGTCATGTACACCTCGTATTCACTTCAAAAGAATGTAAATGCGACTATTCCTTTCTAGGAAATAGCGTTTGCAGATGCCTACATATCGTAGCAATAGAATTCCAATTCTACTTAAATCGCGATATCGCATCTCATTTATATGTTTCGTGATAAGATATAACACTCATTGCGAAGTGTCATGTATAAATCGTATTCCCTTCAAAAGAATGTAAATGTGACGTTTCCATCCTTGGGAGTATCGCTTGCAGATGTCTACTTATCGTAGCAAAAGTGTCCTAATGCTTCTTAAAACGAGATGTCGCATTTCATTTCTATGTTTCGTGATAAGATATAATATTCATAGCGAAATGTCATGTATACCTCGTATTCACTCCAAACGCATGTAAATGCGACACTTCCTTACTAGGAAATAGCGTATTCAGATGTCTACGTATCGTAGCAACAGAGTTCTAATGCTACTTAAATCGCGATGTCGCATCTCATTTCTATGTTTCGTGATAAGATGTAATATGCAATGCGAAGTGTCATGTACTCCTCGTATTCACTTCAAAAGAATGTAAATACGACACTTCCACGCTAGGAAATAGAGTCTGCAGATGTCTACGCGTCGAGGCAATAGAGTTCTAATGCTTCTTAAAACGCGATATCGCATCTCACTTCTATGTTTCATGATAAGATACAATATTCATTGCGAAGTGTCACGCATACCTCGTATTCACTTCAAAAGAATGTAAGTGCGACACTTTCATGCTAGGAAATAGCGTTTGCAGATGTCTCCGCATCGAGGACATAGATTTCTAATGCTTTTTAAAACGCGATATCGAACCTCACTTCTATGTTTCATGATGAGATATAATATTCATTGCGAAGTGTCATGTATACCTCGTATTCACTTCTAAAGAATGTAAATGCGACACTTCCATGCTAGGAAATATTGTCTGCAGTTGTCTACGCGTCGAGGCAATAGAGTTCTAATGCTTCTTAAAACGCGATATCGCACCTCACTTCTATGTTTCATGATAAGATACAATATTCATTGCGAAGTGTCATGTATACCTCGTATTCACTTCAAAAGAATGTAAATGCGACACTTCCATGCTAGGAAATATCGTTTGCAGATGTCTACGTATCGTAGCAATAGAGTTCTAATGCTACTAAAATCGCGATATCGCATCTCATTTATATGTTTCATGATAAGATATAATATTCATTGCGAAGTGTCATGTATACCACGTATTCACTTCAAAAGAATGTAAGTGCGACACTTCCATGCTAGGAAATAGCGTTTGCAGATGTCTCCGCATCGAGGACATAGATTTCTAATGCTTCTTAAAACGCGATATCGCACCTCACTTCTATGTTTCATGATGAGATATAATATTCATTGCGAAGTGTCATGTATACCTCGTATTCACTTCTAAAGAATGTAAATGCGACACTTCCATGCTAGGAAATATTGTCTGCAGTTGTCTACGCGTCGAGGCAATAGATTTCTAATGCCTCTTAAAACGCGATATCGCACCTCACTTCTATGTTTCATGATAAGATACAATATTCATTGCGAAGTGTCATGTATACCTCGTATTCACTTCAAAAGAATGTAAATGCGACACTTCCATGCTAGGAAATAGCGTTTGCAGATGTCTACGTATCGTAGCAATAGAGTTCTAATGCTACTAAAATCGCGATATCGCATCTCAATTATATGTTTCATGATAAGATATAATATTCATTGCGAAGTGTCACGTATACCTCGTATTCACTTTAAAAGAATGTAAATGCGACTATTGCTTGCTAGGAAATAGCGTTTGCAGATGTCTAGGTATCGTACCAATGGAGTTCTAATGCTACTTAAATCGCGATATCGCATCTCATTTCCATGCTTCGTGATAAGATATAATATTCATTGCGAAGTGTCATGTATATCTCGTATTCACTTCAAAAGAATGTAAGTGCGACACTTCCATGCTAGGAAATAGCGTTTGCAGATGTCTCCGCATCGAGGTCATAGAGTTCTAATTCTGCTTAAAACGCGATATCGCATCTCTCTTTTATGTTTCATGATAAGATATAATATTCATTGCGAAGTGTCATGTATACATCGTGTTCCCTTCAAAAGAATGTAAATGCGACTATTGCTTGCTAGGAAATAGCGTTTGCAGGTGTCTACGTATCGTAGCAATAGAGTTCTAATGCTACATAAATCGCGATATCGCATCTCACTTCTATGTTTCATGATAAGATACAATATTCATTGCGAAGTGTCATGTATACCTCGTATTCACTTCAAAAGAATGTAAATGCGACACTTCCATGCTAGGAAATAGCGTTTGCAGATGTCTACGTATCGTAGCAATAGAGTTCTAATGCTTTTCAAAACGCGATATCGCATCTCATTTCCATGCTTCGTGATAAGATATAATATTCATTGCGAAGTGCCATGTATACCTCGTATTCACTTCAAAAGAATGTAAGTGCGACACTTCCATGCTAGGAAATAGCGTTTGCAGATGTCTCCGCATCGAGGCCATAGAGTTCTAATTCTTCTTAAAACGCGATATCGCATCTCTCTTTTATGTTTCATGATAAGATATAATATTCATTGCGAAGTGTCATGTATACATCGTGTTCACTTCAAAAGAATGTAAATGCGACTATTGCTTGCTAGGAAATAGCGTTTGCAGACGTCTACGTATCGTAGCAATAGAGTTCTAATGCTACTAAAATCGCGATATCGCATCTCATTTATATGTTTCATGATAAGATATAATATTCATTGCGAAGTGTCATGTATATCTCGTGTTCACTACAAAAGAATGTAAATGCGAATCTTCCTTGCTAGGAAATAGCGTTCGCAGATGTATATGTATCGTAGCAATAGAGTTCTAATGCTTCTCAAAACGCGATATCGCATCTCATTTCCATGCTTCGTGATAAGATATAATATTCATTGCGAAGTGTCATGTATACCTCGTATTCACTTCAAAAGAATGTAAATGCGACGTTTCCATCCTAGGAAATAGCGATTGCAGATGTCTACGTATCGTAGCAATAGAGTTCTAATGCTTTTCAAAACGCGATATCGCATCTCATTTCCATGTTTCGTGACAAGATATAATATTCATTGCGAAGTGTCATGTGTACCTCGAATACACATCAAAAGAATGTAAATGCGACTATTCCTTGCTAGGAAATAGCGTTTGCAGATGTCTACGTATCGTAGCAATAGTGTTCTAATGCTTCTTAGATCGCGATATCGCATCTCGTTTATATGTTTCGTGATAAGGTATAATATTCATAGCGAAGTGTCATGTATACCTCGAATTCACTTCAAAAGAATGTAAATGCGACACTTCCATGCTAGGAAATAGCGTTTGCAGATATCTCCGCATCGAGGCAATAGGTTTCTAATGCATCTTAAAACGCGATGTCGCATCTCACTTGTATGTTACATGATAAGATATAATATTCATTGCGAAGTGTCATGTGTACCTCCTATTCACTCCAAACGAATGTAACTGCGAAACTCCCTTGCTACGAAATAGCGCTTGCAGATTACTCCGCATCGAGGCAATATGGTTCTAATGCTTCGTAAAACGCGATGTCGCATCTCACTTCTATGTTACCTGATAGGATATAATATTCATTGCGAAGTGTCATGTATACTTCGTATTCGCGTCAAAAGAATGTAAATGCGACTATTGCTTGCTACGAAATAACGTTTGCAGATGTCTACGTATCGTAACAATAGAGTTCTAATGCTACACAAATCGCGATTTCGCATCTCATTTCTATGTTTCGTGATAAGATATAATATTCATTGCGAAGTGTCATGTATACCTCGTATTCACTTCAAAAGAATGTAAATGCGACCATTGTTTGCTAGGAAATAGCGTTTGCAGATGTCTACGTATCGTAGCAATAGAGTTCTAATGCTACTAGAATCGCGATATCGCATCTCATTTATATGTTTCGTGATAAGATATAATATTCATTGCGAAGTGTCATGTATACCTCGTCTTCTCTCCAAACGAATTTAATGCGACACTTCCTTGCTAGGAAATAGCGTCTGCAGATGTCGACGCATCGAGGCAAAAGGGTTCTAATGCTACTTAAATCGCGATATCGCATCTCATTTCTATGTTTCGTGATAAGATATAATACTCATAGCGAAGTGTCATGTTCACCTCGTATTCACTTCAAAAGAATGTAAATGCGACAAATCCATGCTAGGAAATAGCGTCTGCAGATGCCTACGTATCGTAGCAATAGAGTTCTAATGCTACTTAAATCGCGATATCGCATCTCATTTATATGTTTCATGATAAGTTTTAATATTCATTCCGAAGTGTCATGTTTACCTCGAATTCACTTCAAAAGAATGTAAATGCGACTACTGCTTGCTAGGAAATAGCGTCTGCAGATGTTTACGCGTCGAGGCAAAAGGGTTCTAATGCTACATAAATCGCGATATCGCATCTCATTTCTATGTTTCGTGATAAGATTTAATATTCATTGCGAATTGTCATGTATACCTCGTATTCACTTCACAAGAATGTAAATGCGACTATAGCTTGCTAGGAAATAGCGTTTGCAGATGTCTACGTATCGTAGCAATTGAGTTCTATTGCTACTTAAATCGCGATATCGCATCTCATTTATATGTTTCGTGACAAGATATAATATTCATTGCGAAGTGTCATGTGTACCTCGAATACACATCAAAAGAATGTAAATGCGACTATTCCTTGCTAGGAAATAGCGTTTGCAGATGTCTACGTATCGTAGCAATAGTGTTCTAATGCTTCTTAGATCGCGATATCGCATCTCATTTATATGTTTCGTGATAAGGTATAATATTCATAGCGAAGTGTCATGTATACCTCGAATTCACTTCAAAAGAATGTAAATGCGACACTTCCATGCTAGGAAATAGCGTTTGCAGATATCTCCGCATCGAGGCAATAGGTTTCTAATGCATCTTAAAACGCGATGTCGCATCTAACTTGTATGTTACATGATAAGATATAATATTCATTGCGAAGTGTCATGTGTACCTCCTATTCACTCCAAACGAATGTAACTGCGAAACTCCCTTGCTACGAAATAGCGTTTGTAGATGCCTACGTATCGGAGCAATAGAGTTCTAATGCTTCTTAAAACGCGATATCGCATCTCAATTCTATGTCACATGATAAGATATAATATTCATTGCGAAGTGTCATGTATACTTCGTATTCGCGTCAAAAGAATGTAAATGCGACTATTGCTTGCTAGGAAATAACGTTTGCAGATGTCTACGTATCGTAGCAATAGAGTTCTAATGCTTCTTAGATCGCGATATCGCATCTCATTTATATGCTTCGTGATAAGATATAATATTCATTGCGAAGGGACATGTATACCTCGTATTCACTTCAAAAAATGTAAATGCGACGTTTCCATCCTAGGAAATAGCGTTTGCAGATGTCTACGTATCGTAGCAATAGTGTTCTAATGCTTCTTAGATCGCGATATCGCATCTCATTTATATGTTTCGTGATAAGGTATAATATTCATAGCGAAGTGTCATGTATACCTCGAATTCACTTCAAAAGAATGTAAATGCGACACTTCCATGCTAGGAAATAGCGTTTGCAGATATCTCCGCATCGAGGCAATAGGTTTCTAATGCATCTTAAAACGCGATGTCGCATCTAACTTGTATGTTACATGATAAGATATAATATTCATTGCGAAGTGTCATGTGTACCTCCTATTCACTCCAAACGAATGTAACTGCGAAACTCCCTTGCTACGAAATAGCGTTTGTAGATGCCTACGTATCGGAGCAATAGACACTTCCTTGCTAGGAAATAGCGTTTACAGATGCTTGAGTAGCGTAGAAATAGGGTTCTAATGCGTCTTAGATCGCGATATCGCATCTCATTTCTATGTTTCGTGATAAGATATAATATTCATTGCGAAGTGTCGTGTATACCTCGTATTCACTTCAACAGAATGTAAGTGCGACACTTCCATGCTAGGAAATAGCGTTTGCAGACGCCTACGTATCGTAGCAATAGAGTTCTAATGCTTCTTAAAACGCGATATCGCATCTCTCTTCTATGTTTCATGATAAGATATAATATTCATTGCGAAGTGTCATGTATACCTCGTGTTCACTTCAAAAGAATGTAAACGCGACTACTGCTTGCTAGGAAATAGCGTTTGCAGATGTTTACGAATCGTAGCAATAGAGTTCTAATGCTACTTAAATCGCGATATCGCATCTCATTTATATGTTTCGCGATAAGATATAATATTCATTGCGAAGTGTCATACATACCTCGTATTCAATTCAGAAGAATGTAAATGCGACGTTTCCATCCTAGGAAATAGCGTTTGCAGATGTCTGCGTATCGTAGCAAAAGGGACCTAATGCTTCTTAAAACGAGATGTCACATTTCATTTCTATGTTTGGTGATAAGATGTAATATTCATTGCGATGTGTCATGTATACCTCGTATTCACTCCAAACGAATGTAAATGCGACTCTTCCTTGCTAGGAAATAGCGTTTGCAGATGCCTACGTATCGTAGCAATAGAGTTCTAATGCTTCTTAGATCGCGATATCGCATCTCATTTCTATGTTTCGTGATAAGTTATAATATTCATGCCGAAGTGTCATGTATAACCCGAATTCACGTCAAAAGAATGTAAACGCGACACTTCCATGCTGGGAAATAGCGTTTGCAGATATCTCCGCATCGAGGCAATAAGGTTCTAATGATTCTTATGACGCGATATCGCATCTCACATTTGTGTTACAGGATAAGATATAATGTTCATAGCGAAGTGTCATGTATACCTCGTATTCACTTCAAAAGAATGTAAATGCGAATATTCCTTGCTAGGAAATAGCGTTTGCAGAACTCTACGCGTCGAGGCAATAGGGTTCTAATGCTCCTTAAAACGCGATATCGCATCTCACTTCTATGTTTCACGAGAAGATATAATGTTCTTTGCGAAGTGTCATTTATACCTCGTATTCACTTCAAATGAATGTAAATGCGAAACTTTCTTGCTAGGAAATAACGTTTGCAGATGCCTACGTATCGTAGCAATAGAGTTCTAATGCTTCTTAGATCGCGATATTGCATCTCATTTCTATGTTTCGAGATAAGTTATAATATTCATTGTGAAATGTCATGTATACCTCGTATTCACTTCAAAAGAATGTAAATGCGACACTTCCATGCTAGGAAATAGCCTTTGCAGATGTCTACGTATCGTAGCAATAGAGTTCTAATGCTTCTTAAAACGCGATATCGCATCCCTCTTCTGTGTTTCATGATAAGATATAATATTCATTGGGAAGTGTCATGCGTACCTCGTATTCACTACGAAAGAATGTAAATGCGACTACAGCTTGCTAGGAGATAGCGTTTGCAGATATCTCCTCATCGAGGCAATAGGATTCTAATGCATCTTAAAACGCGATGTCGCATCTCACTTGTATGTTACATGATAAGATATAATATTCATTGCGAAGTGTCATGTATACCTCGTATTCACTTCAATGAAATGTAAATGCGACACCTCCATGCTAGGAAATAGCCTTTGCAGATGTCTACGTATCGTAGCAATAGAGTTCTAATGCTACTTAAAACGAGATGTCGCATTTCATTCCTATGTTTCGTGTTAAGATATAATATTCATTGTGGAGTGTTATGTATACCTCGTATTCACTTCAACAGAATGTAAATGCCACACTTGCATGCTAGGAATTATTGTTTGCAGATGTCTACGTATCGTAGCAATAGAGTTCTAATGCTTCTTAAGACGCGAAATCGCTCATCCTTTCCATGTTTCGTGATAAGATATAATATTTATTGTGCAGTGTTATGTGTAGCTTGTATTCGCTTCAAAAGTATGTAAATGCGACACATCACTTCCTAGGAAATAGCGTTTGCAGATGTCTACGTATCGTAGCAATAGAGTTCCAATGCTTCCTAAAACGAGATGTCGCATCTCATTTCAATCTTCCATGATAAGATATAATATTCATTGCGAATTGTCATGTATACCTCGTATTCACTTCAAAAGGTTGTAAATGCGACACTTGCATGATAGGAAATAGCTTTTGCAGATGTCTACGTATCGTAGCAATAGAGTTCTAATGCTTCTTATATCGCGATATCGCATCTCACTTCTATGTTTCGTGATAAGATATAATATTCATTGTGGAGTGTTATGTATACCTCGTATTCACTTCAAAGGAATGTAAATGCGACACTTCCTTGCTAGGAAATAATATTTGCAGATGTCTACGCATCGTAGCAATAGCGTTCTAGCACTTCTTAAATCGCGATATCGCATGTCACTTCTATGTTTCGAGATAAGATATAATATCCATTGCGAAGTGTCATGTATCCCTCGTATTCACTTCAAAAGAATGTAAATGCGACACATCCTTGCTAGGAAATAGCGTTTCCAGATGACAACGTATCGAAAGAATAGAGTTCTAATATTTCTTAAAACGAGATGTCGCATCTCATTTCTATGTTTCGTGATAAGTTATAATATCCATTGCGAAGTGCCATGTATACCTCGTATTCACTTCAGTGGAATGTAAATGCGGCATTTCCTTGCTAGGAAATAGAGATTGCAGATGTCTACGTATATTAGCAATAGAGTTCTAATGCTTCTCAAAACGCGATATAGCACC
The DNA here is from genome assembly GCF_050948175.1 of Xylocopa sonorina. Lineage (NCBI taxonomy): Eukaryota > Metazoa > Arthropoda > Insecta > Hymenoptera > Apidae > Xylocopa > Xylocopa sonorina. The sequence continues at coordinate 17,973 of NW_027490762.1, read as the reverse complement.
TCATTCCTATGCTTCATGATAAGATATAATATTCATTGCGAAGTGTCATGTATACCTCGTATTCACTTCAAAAGATTGTAAATGCAACACTTGCATGATAGGAAATAGCTTTTGCAGATGTCTACGTATCGTAGCAATAGAGTTCTAATGCTTCTTATATCGCGATATCGCATCTCACTTCTATGTTTCGTGATAAGATATAATATTCATTGTGGAGTGTAATGTATACCTCGTATTCACTTCAAAGGAATGTAAATGCGACACTTCCTTGCTAGGAAATAACATTTGCAGATGTCTACGCATCGTAGCAATAGCGTTCTAGCACTTCTTAAATCGCGATATCGCATCGCACTTCTATGTTTCGAGATAAGATATAATATCCATTGCGAAGTGTCATGTATCCCTCGCATTCACGTCAAAAGATTGTAAATGCGACACTTGCATGCTAGGAAATAGTGTTTCCAGATGTCTACGTATCGTAGCAAAAGAGTTCTAATGCTTCTTAGAACGCGATATCGCATCCCACTTCTATGTTTCATGATAAGATATAATATCCATTGCGAAGTGCCATGTATACCTCGTATTCACTTCAATGAAATGTAAATGCGACACTTCCATGCTAGGAAATAGCCTTTGCAGATGTCTACGTATCGTAGCAATAGATTTCTAATGCTACTTAAAACGAGATGTCGCATTTCATTTCTATGTTTCGTGTTAAGATATAATATTCATTGTGGAGTGTTATGTATACCTCGTATTCACTTCAAAAGGATGTAAATGCGACACTTCCATGCTAGGAAATAGAGTTTGCAGATGTCTCCGCATCGAGGCCATAGACTTCTAATGCTTCTTAAAACGCGATATCGCATCCCTCTTCTGTGTTTCATGATAAGATATAATATTCATTGCGAAGTGTCTTGTATACCCCATATTCTCTCCAAACGAATGAAAATGCGACACTTCCTTGCTAGGAAATAGCGTATTCAAATGTCTACGTATAGTAGCAGAAGGGTTCTAATGCTTCTTAAGACGCGATATCGCATCTCATTTCTATGTTTCGTGATAAGTTATAATATTCATTGCGAAATGTCATGTATACCTCGTATTCACTTCAAAAGAATGTAAATGCGACACTTCCATGCTAGGAAATAGAGTTTGCAGATGTCTCCGCATCGAGGCCATAGACTTCTAATGCTTCTTAAAACGCGATATTGCATCTCACTTCTATGTTTCATGATAAGATATAATGTTCATTGTGAAGTGTCATGTATACCTCGTATTCACTTCAAAAGAATGTAAATGCGACTATTCGTTGCTAGGAAATAGCGTTTGCAGATGCCTACGTATCGTAGCAATAGAGATCTAATGCTGCTTAGATCGCGATATCGCATCTCATTTCTATGTTTCGTGATAAATTATAATATTCATTCCGAAGAGTCATGTATACCTCGAATTCACTCCAAAAGAATCTAAATGCGACATTTCCATGCTAGGAAATAGCCCTTGCAGATATCTCCGCATTGAGGCAGTAGAGTCCTAATGCTTCTTAAACCGAGATGTCGCATTTCATTTCTATGTTTCGTGATAAGGTATAATATTCATTGCGAAGTGTCATGCATACCTCCTATTCACTCCAAACGAATGTAAATGCGACACTTCCTTGCTAGGAAATAGCGTCTGCAGATGTCTTCGCATCGAGGCGGTAGAGTTCTAATGCTTCTTAAAATGCGATATCGCATCTCACTCCTATGTTTCATGATAAGATATAATATTCATTGCGAAGTGTCATGTATACCTCGTATTCACTTCAAAAGAATGTAAATGCGAATCTTCCTTGCTAGGAAATAGCGTTTGCAGATGTCTACGTATCGTAGCAATAGAGTTCTAATGCTACTTAAATCGCGAAATCGCATCTCATTTATGTTTCATGATAAGATATAATATTCATTGCCAAGTGTCATGTATACCTCGTATTCACTTTAAAAGAATGTAAGTGTGACACCTCCATGCTAGGAAATAACGTTTGCAGATGTCTCCGCATCGAGGCCATAGAGTTCTAATGCATCTTAAAACGCGATATTGCATCTCACTTCTATGTTTCATGATAAGATATAATATTCATTGCGAAGTGTCATGTATACCTCGTATTCACTGCAAAAGAATGTAAATGCGACTATTCCTTGCTAGGAAATAGCGTTTGCAGATGTCAACGTATCGTAGCAATAGAATTCTAATGCTACTTAAATCGCGATTTCGCATCTCTTTTCTATATTTCGAGATAAGATATAATATTCATTGCGAAGTGTCATGCATACCTCCTATTCACTCCAAACGAATGTAAATGCGACTCTTCCTTGCTAGGAAATAGCGTCTGCAGATGTCTACGTATCGTAGCAATAGAGTTCTAATGCTTCTTAAAACGCGATATCGCATCCCTCTTCTGTGTTTCATGATAAGATATAATATTCATTGGGAAGTGTCATGCGTACCTCGTATTCACTACGAAAGAATGTAAATGCGACTACAGCTTGCTAGGAGATAGCGTTTGCAGATATCTCCTCATCGAGGCAATAGGATTCTAATGCATCTTAAAACGCGATGTCGCATCTCACTTGTATGTTACATGATAAGATATAATATTCATTGCGAAGTGTCATGTATACCTCGTATTCACTTCAATGAAATGTAAATGCGACACCTCCATGCTAGGAAATAGCCTTTGCAGATGTCTACGTATCGTAGCAATAGAGTTCTAATGCTACTTAAAACGAGATGTCGCATTTCATTCCTATGTTTCGTGTTAAGATATAATATTCATTGTGGAGTGTTATGTATACCTCGTATTCACTTCAACAGAATGTAAATGCCACACTTGCATGCTAGGAATTATTGTTTGCAGATGTCTACGTATCGTAGCAATAGAGTTCTAATGCTTCTTAAGACGCGAAATCGCTCATCATTTCCATGTTTCGTGATAAGATATAATATTTATTGTGCAGTGTTATGTGTACCTTGTATTCGCTTCAAAAGTATGTAAATGCGACACATCACTTCCTAGGAAATAGCGTTTGCAGATGTCTACGTATCGTAGCAATAGAGTTCCAATGCTTCCTAAAACGAGATGTCGCATCTCATTTCAATCTTCCATGATAAGATATAATATTCATTGCGAAGCGTCATGTATACCTCGTATTCACTTCAAAAGATTGTAAATGCGACACTTGCATGATAGGAAATAGCTTTTGCAGATGTCTACGTATCGTAGCAATAGATTTCCAATGCTTCCTTAAACGAGATGTCGCATCTCATTTCAATCTTCCATGATAAGATATAATATTCATTGCGAAGTGTCATGTATACCTCGTATTCACTTCAAAAGATAGTAAATGCAACACTTGCATGATAGGAAATAGCTTTTGCAGATGTCTACGTATCGTAGCAATAGAGTTCTAATGCTTCTTATATCGCGATATCGCATCTCACTTCTATGTTTCGTGATAAGATATAATATTCATTGTGGAGTGTAATGTATACCTCGTATTCACTTCAAAGGAATGTAAATGCGACACTTCCTTGCTAGGAAATAACATTTGCAGATATCTACGCATCGTAGCAATAGCGTTCTAGCACTTCTTAAATCGCGATATCGCATCGCACTTCTATGTTTCGAGATAAGATATAATATCCATTGCGAAGTGTCATGTATCCCTCGCATTCACGTCAAAAGATTGTAAATGCGACACTTGCATGCTAGGAAATAGTGTTTCCAGATGTCTACGTATCGTAGCAAAAGAGTTCTAATGCTTCTTAGAACGCGATATCGCATCCCACTTCTATGTTTCATGATAAGATATAATATCCATTGCGAAGTGCCATGTATACCTCGTATTCACTTCAATGAAATGTAAATGCGACACTTCCATGCTAGGAAATAGCCTATGCAGATGTCTACGTATCGTAGCAATAGATTTCTAATGCTACTTAAAACGAGATGTCGCATTTCATTTCTATGTTTCGTGTTAAGATATAATATTCATTGCGAAATGTCATGTATACCTCGTATTCACTTCAAAAGAATGTAAATGCGACACTTCCATGCTAGGAAATAGAGTTTGCAGATGTCTCCGCATCGAGGCCATAGACTTCTAATGCTTCTTAAAACGCGATATTGCATCACACTTCTATGTTTCATGATAAGATATAATGTTCATTGTGAAGTGTCATGTATACCTCGTATTCACTTCAAAAGAATGTAAATGCGACTATTCGTTGCTAGGAAATAGCGTTTGCAGATGCCTACGTATCGTAGCAATAGAGATCTAATGCTGCTTAGATCGCGATATCGCATCTCATTTCTATGTTTCGTGATAAATTATAATATTCATTCCGAAGAGTCATGTATACCTCGAATTCACTGCAAAAGAATGTAAATGCGACTATTCCTTGCTAGGAAATAGCGTTTGCAGATGTCAACGTATCGTAGCAATAGAGTTCTAATGCTACTTAAATCGCGATATCGCATCTCATTTCTGTGTTTCGTGATAAGATATAATATTCATTGCGAAGTGTTATGTATACCTCGTATTCACTTCAAAAGAATGTAATTGCGGCGTTTGCATCCTTGGGAATATCGTTTGCAAATGTCTACTTATCGTAGCAAAAGATTCCTAATGCTTCTTAAAACGAGGTGTCGCATTTCATTTCTATGTTTCGTGATAAGATATAATATTCATTGCGAAATGTCACGTATACCTCGTATTCACCACCAAACGAATGTAAATGCGACACTTCCTTGCTAGGAAGTAGCGTTTGCAGATGTCTACGTATCGTAGCAATAGAGATCTAATGCTACTTAAATCGCGAAATCGCATCTCATTTATATGTTTCGTGATAAGATATAATATTCATTGCCAAGTGTCATGTATACCTCGTATTCACTTTAAAAGAATGTATGTGCGACACCTCCATGCTAGGAAATAACGTTTGCAGATGTCTCCGCATCGAGGTCATAGAGTTCTAATGCTTCTGAAAACGCGATATCGAATCTCTCTTCTATGTTTCATGATAAGATATAATATTCATTGCGATGTGTCATGTATACCTCGTATTCACTTCAAGAGAATATAAATGCGACTACTGCTTGCTAGGAAATACCGTTTGCAGATGTCTACGTATCGTAGGAATAGAGTTCAAATGCTACTTAAATCGCGATATCGCATCCCGTTTATATGTTTCGTGATAAGATATAATATTCATTGCGAAGTGTCATGTATACCTCGCATTCACTTCAGAAGAATGTAAGACCGTCACTTCCATGCTAGGAAATAGCGTTTGCAGATGTCTCCGCATCGAGGCCATAGAGTTCTAATGCTTCTGAAAACGCGATATCGAATCTCTCTTCTATGTTTCATGATAAGATATAATGTTCATTGCGAAGTGTCATGGATACCTCGTATTCACTTCAATAGAATGTAAATGCGAATCTTCCTTGCTAGGAAATAGCGTTTGCAGATGTCTACGTATCGTAGCAATAGAGTTCTAATGCTACTTGAATCGCGAAATCGCATCTCATTTATATGTTTCGTGATAAGATATAATATTCATTGCCAAGTGTCATGTATACCTCGTATTCACTTTAAAAGAATGTAAGTGCGACACCTCCATGCTAGGAAATAACGTTTGCAGATGTCTCCGCATCGAGGCCATAGAGTTCTAATGCTTCTGAAAACGCGACATCGAATCCCACTTCTATGTTTCATGATAATATATAATATTCATTACGAAGTGCCATGTGTACCTCGTATTCATTTCAAAAGAATGTAAATGCGACTATTCCTTGCTAGGAAATAGCGTTTGCAGATGTCAACGTATAGTAGCAATAGTGTTCTAATGCTACTTATATCGCGATATCGCATCTCATTTCTGTGTCTCGTGATACTTAAAGCGCGATATCGCATCTCATTTACATGTTTCGTGTTAAGATATAATATTCATTGCGAAGTGTCATGTAAACCTCCTTATTCACTTCAAAAGAATGTAAATGCGACATTTCCTTGCTAGGAAATAGCGTATTCAGATGTCTACGTATCGTAGCAATAGATTTCTAATGCTACTTAAATCGCGATTTCGCATCTCTTTTCTATATTTCGAGATAAGATATAATATTCATTGCGAAGTGTCATGTATACCTCGTATTCACTTCATAAGAATGTAAATGCGACTATTGCTTGCTAGGATATAGCGTTTGCACATGTCTACGTATCGAAGCAATATAGTTCTAATGCTACTTAAGTCGTGATATCGCATCTCATTTCTATGTTTCGTGATAAGATGTAATATTCATTGCGAAATGTCACGTATACCTCGTATTCACTACCAAACGAATGTAAATGCGACACTTCCTTGCTAGGAAGTAGCGTATTCAGAAGTCTACGTATCGTAGCAATAGAGATCTAATGCTGCTTAAGTCGTGATATCGCATCTCATTTCTATGGTTCGTGATAAGATGTAATATTCATTGCGAAGTGTCATGGACACCTCGTATTCACTTCAAAAGAATGTAACTGCCACACTTCCATGCTAGGAAATAGCGGTTGCAGATGCCTAAATATCGTAGCAATAGAATTCTAATGCTACTTAAATCGCAATATAGCATCTCAGTTCTATGTTTCGTGATAAGATGTAATATTCATTGCGAAGTGTCATGTATACCTCGTATTCACTTCAAAAGTATGTAAATGCGACACTTCCATGCTAGGAAATAGCGTTTGCAGATGTCTCCGCATCGAGGCCATAGAGTTCTAATGCTTCTTAAAACGCGATATCGCACCACACTTCTATGTTTCATGATAAGATATAATATTCATTACGAAGTGTCATGTGTACCTCGTATTCACATCAAAAGAATGTAAATGCGACTATAGCTTGCTAGGAAATAGCGTCTGCAGATGTCTACGTATCGTAGCAATAGAGTTCTAATGCTACTTAAATCGCGATATCGCTTCTCATTTATATGTTTCGTGATAAGATATAATATTCATTGCCAAGTGTCATGTATACCTCGTATTCACTTCAAAAGAATGTAAGTGCGACACCTCCATGCTAGGAAATAGCGTTTGCAGATGTCTCCGCATCGAGGCCATAGATTTCTAATGCTTCTTAAAACGCGATATCGCACCTCACTTCTATGTTTCATGATCAGATATAATATTCATTGCGAAGTGTCATGTATATCTCGTATTCACTTCAAAAGAATGTAAATGCGACTATTCCTTGCTAGGAAATAGCGTTTGCAGATGTCAACGTATAGTAGCAATAGTGTTCTAATGCTACTTATATCGCGATATCGCATCTCATTTCTGTGTCTCGTGATAAGATGTAATATTCATTGCGAAGTGTCATGTAAACCTCGTATTCACTTCAAAATAATGTAAATGCGACACTTCCATGTTAGGAAATAGCGTCTGCAGATGCCTACGCGTCGAGGCAATAGAGTTCTAATGCTTCTTAAAACGCGATATCGTACCTCACTTCTATGTTTCATGATAAGATACAATACTCATTGCGATGTGTCATGTATACCTCGTATTCACTTCAAAAGAATGTAAATGCGACACTTCCATGCTCTGATATAGCGTTTGCAGATGTCTCCGCATCGAGGCCATAGAGTTCTAATGCTTCTGAAAACGCGATATCGCATCTCTCTTCTATGTTTCATGATAAGGTATAATATTCATTACGAAGTGTCATGTGTACCTCGTATTCACTTCAAAAGAATGTGAATGCGCCTGTTGCTTGCTAGGAAATAGCGTTTGCAGATGTCTACGTGTCGTAGCAATAGAGTTCTAATGCTACTTAAAGCGCGATATCGCATCTCATTTACATGTTTCGTGTTAAGATATAATATTCATTGCGAAGTGTCATGTAAACCTCCTTATTCACTTCAAAAGAATGTAAATGCGACATTTCCTTGCTAGGAAATAGCGTATTCAGATGTCTACGTATCGTAGCAATAGATTTCTAATGCTACTTAAATCGCGATTTCGCATCTCTTTTCTATATTTCGAGATAAGATATAATATTCATTGCGAAGTGTCATGTATACCTCGTATTCACTTCATAAGAATGTAAATGCGACTATTGCTTGCTAGGATATAGCGTTTGCACATGTCTACGTATCGAAGCAATATAGTTCTAATGCTACTTAAGTCGTGATATCGCATCTCATTTCTATGTTTCGTGATAAGATGTAATATTCATTGCGAAATGTCACGTATACCTCGTATTCACTACCAAACGAATGTAAATGCGACACTTCCCTGCTAGGAAGTAGCGTATTCAGAAGTCTACGTATCGTAGCAATAGAGATCTAATGCTGCTTAAGTCGTGATATCGCATCTCATTTCTATGGTTCGTGATAAGATGTAATATTCATTGCGAAGTGTCATGGACACCTCGTATTCACTTCAAAAGAATGTAAATGCGACTCTTCCATGCTAGGAAATAGCGTCTGCGGATGTCTACGTGCCGAGGCAATAAAGACCTAATGCTTCTTAAAACGCGATATCGCATCTCACTTCTATGTTTCATGATAAGATATAATATTCATTGCGAAGTGTCATGTATACCTCCTATTCACTTCAAAAGTATGTAATTGCCACACTTCCATGCTAGGAAATAGCGGTTGCAGATGCCTAAATATCGTAGCAATATAATTCTAATGCTACTTAAATCGCAATATAGCATCTCAGTTCTATGTTTCGTGATAAGATGTAATATTCATTGCGAAGTGTCATGTATACCTCGTATTCACTTCAAGAGAATGTAAATGCGACTACTGCCTGCTAGGAAATAGCGTTTGCAGATGTCTACGTATCGTAGGAATAGAGTTCAAATGCTACTTAAAACGCGATATCGCATCCCGTTTATATGTTTCGTGATAAGATATAATATTCATTGCGAAGTGTCATGTATACCTCGTATTCACTTCAGAAGAATGTAAGTGCGACACCTCCATGCTAGGAAATAGCGTTTGCAGATGTCTCCGCATCGAGGCCATAGAGTTCTAATGCTTCTGAAAACGCGATATCGCATCTCTCTTCTATGTTTCGTGATAAGATGTAATATTCATTGCGAAGTGTCATGTATACCTCGTATTCACTTCAAAAGAATATAAATGCGACTATTGCTTGCTAGGAAATAGCGTTTGGAGATGTCTACGTATCGTAGGAATAGAGTTCAAATGCTACTTAAATCGCGATATCGCATCCCGTTTATATGTTTCGTGATAAGATATAATATTCATTGCGAAGTGTCATGTATACCTCGTATTCACTTCAAAAGTATGTAAATGCGACACTTCCATGCTAGGAAATAGCGTTTGCAGATGTCTCCGCATCGAGGCCATAGAGTTCTAATGCTTCTTAAAACGCGATATCGCACCACACTTCTATGTTTCATGATAAGATATAATATTCATTACGAAGTGTCATGTGTACCTCGTATTCACATCAAAAGAATGTAAGTGCGACTATAGCTTGCTAGGAAATAGCGTTTGCAGATGTCAACGTATAGTAGCAATAGTGTTCTAATGCTACTTATATCGCGATATCGCATCTCATTTCTGTGTCTCGTGATAAGATGTAATATTCATTGCGAAGTGTCATGTACACCTCGTATTCACTTCAAAATAATGTAAATGCGACACTTCCGTGTTAGGAAATAGCGTCTGCAGATGTCTACGCGTCGAGGCAATAGAGTTCTAATGCTTCTTAAAACGCGATATCGCATCTCACTTCTACGTCTTATGGTAAGATACAATATTCATTGCGAAGTGTCATGTATACCCCGTATTCACATCATAAGAATGTAAATACGACACTTCCATGCTAGGAAATAGCGTCTGCAGATGTCTACGCGTCGAGGCAATAGAGTTCTAATGCTTCTTAAAACGCGATATCGCATCTCACTTCTATGTTTCATGATAAGATATAATATTCATGGCGAAGTGTCATGTATACCTCGTATTCACTCCAAACGAATCTAAATGCGACTATTCCTTGCTAGGAAATAGCGTTTGCAGATGTCTACGTATCGTAGCAATAGAGTTCTAATGCTACTTAAATCGCGAAATCGAATCTCATTTATATGTTTCGTGATAAGATATAATATTCATTGCGAAGTGTCATGTATACCTCGTATTCACTTCAAAAGAATGTAACTGCGGCGTTTGCATCCTTGGGAATATCGTTTGCAAATGTCTACTTATCGTAGCAAAAGATTCCTAATGCTTCTTAAAACGAGGTGTCGCATTTCATTTCTATGTTTCGTGATAAGATATAATATTCATTGCGAAATGTCACGTATACCTCGTATTCACTACCAAACGAATGTAAATGCGACACTTCCTTGCTAGGAAGTAGCGTATTCAGAAGTCTACGTATCGTAGCAATAGAGATCTAATGCAGCTTAAGTCGTGATATCGCATCTCATTTCTATGTTTCGTGATAAGATGTAATATTCATTGCGAAGTGTCATGTACACCTCGTATTCACTTCAAAAGAATGTAAATGCGACTCTTCCATGCTAGGAAATAGCGTCTGCGGATGTCTACGTGCCGAGGCAATAGAGACCTAATGCTTCTTAAAACGCGATATCGCATCTCACTTCTATGTTTCGTGATAAGATGTAATATTCATTGCGAAGTGTCATGTATACCTCGTATTCACTTCAAGAGAATGTAAATGCGACTACTGCTTGCTAGGAAATAGCGTTTGCAGATGTCTACGTATCGTAGGAATAGAGTTCAAATGCTACTTAAAACGCGATATCGCATCCCGTTTATATGTTTCGTGATAAGATATAATATTCATTGCGAAGTGTCATGTATACCTCGTATTCACTTCAGAAGAATGTAAGTGCGACACCTCCATGCTAGGAAATAGCGTTTGCAGATGTCTCCGCATCGAGGCCATAGAGTTCTAATGCTTCTGAAAACGCGATATCGCATCTCTCTTCTATGTTTCGTGATAAGATGTAATATTCATTGCGAAGTGTCATGTATACCTCGTATTCACTTCAAAAGAATATAAATGCGACTATTGCTTGCTAGGAAATAGCGTTTGGAGATGTCTACGTATCGTAGGAATAGAGTTCAAATGCTACTTAAATCGCGATATCGCATCCCGTTTATATGTTTCGTGACAAGGTATAATATTCATTGCGAAGTGTCATGTATACCTCGTATTCACTTCAAAAGTATGTAAATGCGACACTTCCATGCTAGGAAATAGCGTTTGCAGATGTCTCCGCATCGAGGCCATAGAGTTCTAATGCTTCTTAAAACGCGATATCGCACCACACTTCTATGTTTCATGATAAGATATAATATTCATTACGAAGTGTCATGTGTACCTCGTATTCACATCAAAAGAATGTAAATGCGACTATAGCTTGCTAGGAAATAGCGTCTGCAGATGTCTACGTATCGTAGCAATAGAGTTCTAATGCTACTTAAATCGCGATATCGCTTCCCATTTATATGTTTCGTGATAAGATATAATATTCATTGCCAAGTGTCATGTATACCTCGTATTCACTTCAAAAGAATGTAAGTGCGACACCTCCATGCTAGGAAATAGCGTTTGCAGATGTCTCCGCATCGAGGCCATAGATTTCTAATGCTTCTTAAAACGCGATATCGCACCTCACTTCTATGTTTCATGATCAGATATAATATTCATTGCGAAGTGTCATGTATACCTCGTATTCACTTCAAAAGAATGTAAATGCGACTATTCCTTGCTAGAAAATAGCGTTTGCAGATGTCAACGTATAGTAGCAATAGTGTTCTAATGCTACTTATATCGCGATATCGCATCTCATTTCTGTGTCTCGTGATAAGATGTAATATTCATTGCGAAGTGTCATGTACACCTCGTATTCACTTCAAAGGAATGTAAATGCGACACTTCCATGTTAGGAAATAGCGTCTGCAGATGTCTACTCATCGAGGCAATAGAGTTCTAATGCTTCTTAAAACGCGATATCGTACCTCACTTCTATGTTTCATGATAAGATACAATATTCATTGCGAAGTGTCATATATACCTCGTATTCACTTCAAAAGAATGTAAATGCGACACCTCCATGCTCTGATATAGCGTTTGCAGATGTCTCCGCATCGAGGCCATAGAGTTCTAATGCTTCTGAAAACGCGATATCGCATCTCTCTTCTATGTTTCATGATAAGGTATAATATTCATTACGAAGTGTCATGTGTACCTCGTATTCACTTCAAAAGAATGTGAATGCGACTGTTGCTTGCTAGGAAATAGCGTTTGCAGATGTCTACGTGTCGTAGCAATAGATTTCTAATGCTACTTAAATCGCGATTTCGCATCTCTTTTCTATATTTCGAGATAAGATATAATATTCATTGCGAAGTGTCATGTATACCTCGTATTCACTTCATAAGAATGTAAATGCGACTATTGCTTGCTAGGATATAGCGTTTGCACATGTCTACGTATCGAAGCAATATAGTTCTAATGCTACTTAAGTCGTGATATCGCATCTCATTTCTATGTTTCGTGATAAGATGTAATATTCATTGCGAAATGTCACGTATACCTCGTATTCACTACCAAACGAATGTAAATGCGACACTTCCTTGCTAGGAAGTAGCGTATTCAGAAGTCTACGTATCGTAGCAATAGAGATCTAATGCTGCTTAAGTCGTGATATCGCATCTCATTTCTATGGTTCGTGATAAGATGTAATATTCATTGCGAAGTGTCATGGACACCTCGTATTCACTTCAAAAGAATGTAACTGCCACACTTCCATGCTAGGAAATAGCGGTTGCAGATGCCTAAATATCGTAGCAATAGAATTCTAATGCTACTTAAATCGCAATATAGCATCTCAGTTCTATGTTTCGTGATAAGATGTAATATTCATTGCGAAGTGTCATGTATACCTCGTATTCACTTCAAGAGAATGTAAATGCGACTACTGCTTGCTAGGAAATAGCGTTTGCAGATGTCTACGTATCGTAGGAATAGAGTTCAAATGCTACTTAAAACGCGATATCGCATCCCGTTTATATGTTTCGTGATAAGATATAATATTCATTGCGAAGTGTCATGTATACCTCGTATTCACTTCAGAAGAATGTAAGTGCGACACCTCCATGCTAGGAAATAGCGTTTGCAGATGTCTCCGCATCGAGGCCATAGAGTTCTAATGCTTCTGAAAACGCGATATCGCATCTCTCTTCTATGTTTCGTGATAAGATGTAATATTCATTGCGAAGTGTCATGTATACCTCGTATTCACTTCAAAAGAATATAAATGCGACTATTGCTTGCTAGGAAATAGCGTTTGGAGATGTCTACGTATCGTAGGAATAGAGTTCAAATGCTACTTAAATCGCGATATCGCATCCCGTTTATATGTTTCGTGATAAGATATAATATTCATTGCGAAGTGTCATGTATACCTCGTATTCACTTCAAAAGTATGTAAATGCGACACTTCCATGCTAGGAAATAGCGTTTGCAGATGTCTCCGCATCGAGGCCATAGAGTTCTAATGCTTCTTAAAACGCGATATCGCACCACACTTCTATGTTTCATGATAAGATATAATATTCATTACGAAGTGTCATGTGTACCTCGTATTCACATCAAAAGAATGTAAATGCGACTATAGCTTGCTAGGAAATAGCGTCTGCAGATGTCTACGTATCGTAGCAATAGAGTTCTAATGCTACTTAAATCGCGATATCGCTTCTCATTTATATGTTTCGTGATAAGATATAATATTCATTGCCAAGTGTCATGTATACCTCGTATTCACTTCAAAAGAATGTAAGTGCGACACCTCCATGCTAGGAAATAGCGTTTGCAGATGTCTCCGCATCGAGGCCATAGATTTCTAATGCTTCTTAAAACGCGATATCGCACCTCACTTCTATGTTTCATGATCAGATATAATATTCATTGCGAAGTGTCATGTATACCTCGTATTCACTTCAAAAGAATGTAAATGCGACTATTCCTTGCTAGGAAATAGCGTTTGCAGATGTCAACGTATAGTAGCAATAGTGTTCTAATGCTACTTATATCGCGATATCGCATCTCATTTCTGTGTCTCGTGATAAGATGTAATATTCATTGCGAAGTGTCATGTACACCTCGTATTCACTTCAAAAGTATGTAAATGCGACACTTCCATGCTAGGAAATAGCGTTTGCAGATGTCTCCGCATCGAGGCCATAGATTTCTAATGCTTCTTAAAACGCGATATCGCACCTCACTTCTATGTTTCATGATCAGATATAATATTCATTGCGAAGTGTCATCTATACCTCGTATTCACTTCAAAAGAATGTAAATGCGACTATTCCTTGCTAGGTAATAGCGTTTGCAGATGTCAACGTATAGTAGCAATAGTGTTCTAATGCTACTTATATCGCGATATCGCATCTCATTTCTGTGTCTCGTGATATGATGTAATATTCATTGCGAAGTGTCATGTACACCTCGCATTCACTTCAAAATAATGTAAATGCGACACTTCCATGTTAGGAAATAGCGTCTGCAGATGTCTACGCGTCGAGGCAATAGAGTTCTAATGCTTCTTAAAACGCGATATCGCATCTCACTTTTACGTTTTATGATAAGATACAATATTCATTGCGAAGTGTCATGTATACCTCGTATTCACTTCAAAAGAATGTAAATGCGACTATTCCTTGCTAGGAAATAGCGTCTGCAGATGTCTACGCGTCGAGGCAATAGAGTTCTATTGCTTCTTAAAACGCGATATCGCATCTCACTTCTATGTTTCATGATAAGATACAATATTCATTGCGAAGTGTCATGTACACCTCGTATTCACTTCAAGAGAATGTAAATGCGACTACTCCTTGCTAGGTAATAGCGTTTGCAGATGTCAACGTATAGTAGCAATAGTGTTCTAATGCTACTTATATCGCGATATCGCATCTCATTTCTGTGTCTCGTGATATGATGTAATATTCATTGCGAAGTGTCATGTACACCTCGCATTCACTTCAAAATAATGTAAATGCGACACTTCCATGTTAGTAAATAGCGTCTGCAGATGTCTACGCGTCGAGGCAATAGAGTTCTAATGCTTCTTAAAACGCGATATCGCATCTCACTTTTACGTTTTATGATAAGATACAATATTCATTGCGAAGTGTCATGTATACCTCGTATTCACTTCAAAAGAATGTAAATGCGACTATTCCTTGCTAGGAAATAGCGTCTGCGGATGTCTACGCGTCGAGGCAATAGAGTTCTATTGCTTCTTAAAACGCGATATCGCATCTCACTTCTATGTTTCATGATAAGATATAATATTCATTGCGAAGTGTCATGTATACCTCGTATTCCCTTCAAAATAATGTAAATGCGACGTTTCCATCCTAGGAAATAGCCTTTGCAGATGTCTACGTATCGTAGCAAAAGAGTCCTAATGCTTGCTAAAACGAGATGTCGCATTTCACTTCTATGTTTCGTGATAAGATATAATATTCATTGTGAAGTGTTATGTATACCTCGTATTCACTCCAAGCAAATGTAAATGCGACACTTCCATGCTAGGAAAAAGCGTTTGCAGATGTCTCCGCATCGAGGCCATTTAGTTCTAATGCATCTTATAACGCGATATCGCATCTCTCTTCTATGTTTCATGATAATATATAATATTCATAGCGAAGTGTCATGTATACCTCTTATTCACTTCAAAAGAATGTAAATGCGACTATTGCTTGCTAGGAAATAGCGTTTGCAGATGTCTACGTATCGTAGCAATAATGTTCGAATGCTACTTAAATCGCGATATCCCATCTCATTTATATGTTTCGTGATAAGATATAATATTCATTGCGAGGTGTCATGAATACCTCGTATTCACTTCAAAAGAATGAAAGTGCGACACTTCCATGCTAGGAAAAAGCGTTTGCAGATGTCTCCGCATCGAGGCCATTGAGTTCTAATGCATCTTAAAACGCGATATCGCATCTCTCTTCTATGTTTCATGATAATATATAATATTCATAGCGAAGTGACATGTATAACTCCTATTCACTTCAAAAGAATGTAAATGCGACACTTCCTTGCTAGGAAATAGCGTTTGCAGATGTCTACGTATCGAGGCAATAGTGCTCTAATGATTCTTATAACACCATATCGCATCTCATTTCTATGATACATAATAAGATCTATTATTCCTTGCGAGGTGTCTCTTATAGCTCGCATTCACTTCAAATGAATGTAAATGCGACACTTCCTTGCTTGGTAATAGCGTTTGCAGATGTCTACGTATCGAAACAATAGATCTCTAATGCTTCTTAAAACGAGATGACGCATCTCATTTCTATGTTTCATGATAAGTTATAATATTCATTGCGAAGTAGCATGTAGACCTCGCTTGAACTTCAAATGAATGTAAATGCGACACTTCCTTGCTAGGAAATAGCGTTTGCAGATGTCTACGTATCGAAGCAATAGAGTTATAATGTTCCTCATAATAAGATATCGCATCGTATTTCTACGTTTTATGATAAGATATAATATTCATTGCGAAGCGTCGTGTATATATCGTATTGCATTCAAAAGAATGTAAATGCGATACTTGCTTGCTAGGAAATAGCGTTTGCAGATGTCTACGTATCGAAACAATAGATTTCTAATGCTTCTTAAAAAGAGATGACGCATCTCATTTCTATGTTTCATGATAACATATAATATTCATTGCGAAGTAGCATGTAGACCTCGCTTGAACTTCAAATGAATGTAAATGCGACACTTCCTTGCCAGGAAATAGCGTTTGCAGATGGCAACGTATCGAAGCAATAGAGTTATAATGTTCCTTATAACAAGATGTCGCATCGTATTTCTACGTTTTATGATAAGATATAATATTCATTGCGAAGCGTCGTGTATACATCGTATTGCTTTCAAAAGAATGTAAATGCGATACTTGCTTGCTAGGAAATAGCGTTTTCAGATATCTACGTACGGAAGCAATAGAGTTCCAATGCTTCTTAAAATGGGACATCGCATCTCAGTTCATGTTTCATGATAAGATCTATTATTCAATGCGAAGTGTCACTTATACCTCGTATTCACTTTAAATGAATGTAAATGCGACACTTCCTTGCTAGGAAATAGCTTTAGCAGATGTCTACGTATCGTAGCAATAGTGCTGTAAGGCTTCTTAAAATGCGGTATCGCATCTCGCTTCTATGTATCATGATAACGTATAATATTCAGTGCAAAGTGTCATGTATACCTCGTATTCACTTCAATAGAATGTAATTGCGACACCTCCTTGCTAGGAAATAGCGTTTGCAGATGTCTACGTATCGAGGCAATAGAGTTCTAATGCTTCTTAAAACGCGATATCGCATCTCATTTCTATGTTTGATGATACGATATAATATCCACTCCGAAGTGTCGTGTATACCTCGTATTCACTTCAAATGAATGTAAATGCGACTATGCCATGCTAGGAAATAGCGTTTGCAGATGTGTACGTAACGTAGCAATAGTGTTTAATGCTTCTCAAAGCGCGATATCGCATCGCATTTCCTTGTTTCATGATAAGATATAATATTCTTTGCGAAGTGTCACTTATGCCTCGTATTCACTACAAATGAATGTAAATGCGACACTTCCTTGCTTGGAAATAGCGTTAGCAGATGTCTACGTATCGAGGCAATAGTGCTCTAATGCTTCTTAAAACGCGATATCGCATCTCATTTCTATGTTTCATGATAAGATGTAATATCCATTCCGAAGTGTCATGTATACCTCGTATTCACTTCAAAAGAATGTAAATGCGACACTTCCTTGCTAGGAAATAGCGTTTGCAGATGTCTCCGTACCGAAGCAATAGAGTTCTATTACTTCTTAAAACGGGATATCGCATCTCATT